>NC_092160.1:32222218-32359718 GCF_045791955.1 Oncorhynchus clarkii lewisi | reverse complement strand
AGACACACACCAATTGAATTGATCCCCTCTACCACACGGAACCCCACTGATCTACCGACTGAAACCACGAGGTGGCTAATAACAGACCTCCATCCTATGCTAGCTTGCTACCGAGGGCCAGGCTAGCTGTCTGAATCGCCGTGACCCCAACCAACGTCACTACTCACTGGACCCTTATGATCACTCGACTAAGCATGCCTCTCCTTAATGTCAATATGCCTTGTCCATTGCTGTTCTGGTTAGTGTTTTTTGACTTATTTCACTGTAGAGCCTCTAGCCCTGCTCATTTTACCTTATCCAACCTTTCAGTTCCACCACCCGCACATGCAATGACATCACCTGGTTTCAATTATGTTTCTAGAGACATTATCTCTCTCATCATCACTCAATACCTATGTTTACCTCCACTGTATTCACATCCTACCATACCTTTGTCTGTACATTATACCTTGAAGCTATTTTATCGCCCCCAGAAACCTCCTTTTACTCTCTGTTCCAGACGTTCTAGACGACCAATTCTTATTGCTTTTAGCCGTACCCTTATCCTACTCCTCCTCTGTTCCTCTGGCGATGTAGAGGTGAATCCAGGCCCTGCAGTGCCTAGCTCCACTCCTATTCCACAGGCGCTCTCTTTTGATGACTTCTGTAACCGTAATAGCCTTGGTTTCATGCATGTTAACATTAGAAGCCTCCTCCCTAAGTTTGTTTTATTCACTGCTTTAGCACACTCTGGCAACCCGGATGTCCTAGCCGTATCTGAATCCTGGTTTAGGAAGACCACCAAATATTCTGAAATTTTCATCCCAAACGACAACATTTTCAGACAAGATAGAACTGTCAAAGGGGGCGGTGTTGCAATCTACTGTAAATGTAGCCTGCAGAGTTCTGTCCTACTATCCAGGTCTGTACCCAAACAATTTGAATTCCTACTTTTAAAAATCCACCTCTCTAAAAACAAGTCTCTCACCGTTATCGCCTACTATAGACCACCCTCTGCCCCCAGCTGTGCTCTGGACACCATACAGTGGGGCAAAAAAAGTATTTAGTCAGCCACCAATTGTGCAAGTTCTCCCACTTAAAAATATGAGAGAGTGCTGTAATTTTCATCATAGGTACACTTCAACTATGACAGACAAAATGAGAAGAAAAAATCCAGAAAATCACATTGTAGGATTTTTAATGAATTTATTTGCAAATTATGGTGGAAAATAAGTATTTGGTCAATAACAAAAGTTTATCTCAATACTTTGTTAAATACCCTTTGTTGGCAATGACAGAGGTCAAACGTTTTCTGTAAGTCTTCACAAGGTTTTCACACACTGTTGATGGTATTTTGGCCCATTCCTCCATGCAAATCTCCTCTAGAGCAGTGATGTTTTGGGCTGTTGCTGGGCAACACGGACTTTCAACTCCCTCCAAAGATTTTCTATGGGGTTGAGATCTGGAGACTGGCTAGGCCACTCCAGGACCTTGAAATGCTTCTTACGAAGACACTCCTTCGTTGCCCGGGCGGTGTGTTTGGGATCATTGTCATGCTGAAAGACCCAGCCACGTTTCATCTTCAATGCCCTTGCTGATGGAAGGAGGTTTTCACTCAAAATCTCACGATACATGGTCCCATTCATTCTTTCCTTTACACGGATCAGTCGTCCTGGTCCCTTTGCAGAAAAACAGCCCCAAAGCATGATGTTTCCACCCCCATGCTTCACAGTAGGTATGGTGTTCTTTGGTTGAAACTCAGCATTCTTTGTCCTCCAAACACGACGAGTTGAGTTTTTACCAAAAAATTATATTTTGGTTTCATCTGACCATATGACATTCTCCCAATCTTCTTCTGGATCATCCAAATGCTCTCTAGCAAACTTCAGACGGGCCTGGACATGTACTGGCTTAAGCAGGGGGACACGTCTGGCACTGCAGGATTTGAGTCCCTGGCGGCGTAGTGTGTTACTGATGTTAGGCTTTGTTACTTTGGTCCCAGCTCTCTGCAGGTCATTCACTAGGTCCCACCCGTGTGGTTCTGGGATTTTTGCTCACCGTTCTTGTGATCATTTTGACCCCACGGGGTGAGTTCTTGCGTTTAGCCCCAGATCGAGGGAGATTATCAGTGGTCTTGTATGTCTTCCATTTCCTAATAATTGCTCCCACAGTTGATTTCTTCAAACCAAGCTGCTTACCTATTGCAGATTCAGTCTTCCCAGCCTGGTGCAGGTCTACAATTTTGTTTCTGGTGTCCTTTGACAGCTCTTCGGTCTTGGCCATAGTGGAGTTTGGAGTGTGACTGTTTGAGGTTGTGGACAGGTGCCTTTTATACTGATATAAAGTTCAAACAGGTGCCATTAATACAGGTAACGAGTGGAGGACAGAGGAGCCTCTTAAAGAAGGTCTGTGAGAGCCAGAAATCTTGCTTGTTTGTAGGTGACCAAATACTTATTTTCCACCATAATTTGCAAATAAATTCATTAAAAATACTACAACAGGCCTCTCTCATCTTTTTAAGTGGGAGAACTTGCACAATTGGTGGCTGACTAAATACTTTTTTGCCCCACTGTATGTGAACTGATTGCCCCCCATCTATCTTCAGAGCTCGTGCTGCTAGGTGACCTAAACTGGAACATGCTTAACACCCCAGCCATCCTACAATCTAAGCTTGATGCCCTCAATCTCACACAAATGACCAATGAACCTACCAGGTACCACCCCAAAGCCGTAAACACGGGCACCCTCATAGATATCATCCTAACCAACTTGCCCTCTAAATACTCCTCTGCTGTTTTCAACCAAGATCTCAGCGATCACTGCCTCATTACCTGCATCCATAATGGGTCAGCGGTCAAACTACCTCCACTCATCACTGTCAAACGCTCCCTGAAACACTTCAGAGATCAGGCCTTTCTAATCGACCTGGCCAGGGTATCCTGGAACGATATTGATCTCATCCCGTCAGTAGAGGATGCCTGGTTATTTTTTTTAAATGCTTTCCTAACCATCTTAAATAAGCATGCCCCATTCAAGAAATGTAGAAGCAGGAACAGATATAGCCTTTGGTTCTCTCCAGATCTGACTGCCCTTAACCAACACAAAAACATCCTATGGCGTTCTGCATTAGCATCGAACAGCCCCCGTGATATGCAACTTTTCAGGGAAGTTAGAAACCAATATACACAGGCAGTTAGAAAAGCCAAGGCTAGCTTTTTCAAGCAGAAATTTGCTTCCTGCAACACAAACTCAAAAAAGTTCTGGGACACTGTAAAGTCTATGGAGAATAAGAACACCTCCTCCAAGCTGCCCACTGCACTGAAGATAGGAAACACTGTCACCACTGATAAATCCACTATAATTGAGAATTTCAATAAGCATTTTTCTACGGCTGTCCATGCTTTCCACCTGGCTACCCCTACCCCGGTCAACAGCACTGCACCCCCCACAGCAACTCGCCCAAGCCTTCCCCATTACTCCTTCTCCCAAATCCAGTCAGCTGATGTTCTGAAAGAGCGGCAAAATCTGGACCTCTACAAATCAGCCGTGCTAGACAATCTGGACCCTTTCTTTCTAAAATTATCTGCCGAAATTGTTGCCACCCCTATTACTAGCCTGTTCAACCTCTCTTTCATGTCGTCTGAGATTCCCAAAGATTGCAAAGCAGCTGCGGTCATCCCCCTCTTCAAAGGGGGGGACACTCTTGACCAAAACTGCTACAGACCTATATCTATCCTACCCTGCCTTTCTAAGGTCTTCGAAAGCCAAGTCAACAAACAGAATACCGACCATTTCTAATCTCACCATACCTTCTCCGCTATGCAATCTGGTTTCAGAGCTGGTCATGGGTGCACCTCAGCCATGCTCAAGGTCCTAAACGATATCTTAACCGCCATTGATAAGAAACAATACTGTGTGCCGTATTCATTGACCTGGCCAAGGCTTTCGGCTCTGTCAATCACCACATCCTCATCGGCAGACTCGACAGCCTTGGTTTCTCAAATGATTGCCTCGCCTGGTTCACCAACTACTTCTCTGGTAAAGTTCAGTGTGTCAAATCGGAGGGTCTGTTGTCCGGGCCTCTGGCAGTCTCTATGGGGGTGCCACAGGGTTCAATTCTTGGACCGACTCTCTTCTCTGTATACATCAATGATGTCGCTCTTGCTGCTGGTGATTCTCTGATCCACCTCTATGCAGACGACACCATTCTGTATACTTCTGGCCCTTCTTTGGACACTGTGTTAACAACCTTCCAGGCGAGCTTCAATGCCATACAACTCTCCTTCCGTGGCCTCCAATTGCTCTTAAATACAAGTAAAACTAAATGCATGCTCTTCAACCGATCGCTGCCTGCACCTGCCCGCCTGTCCAACATCACTACTCTGGACGGCTCTGACTTAGAATATGTGGACTACAAATACCTAGGTGTCTGGCTAGACTGTAAACTCTCCTTCCAGACTCACATCAAACATCTCCAATCCAAAGTTTAATCTAGAATTGGCTTCCTATTTCGCAACAAAACTGACCATCCTACCAATCCTCGACTTCGGCGATGTCATATACAAAATAGCCTCCAATACCCTACTCAATAAATTGGATGCAGTCTATCACAGTGCCATCCGCTTTGTCACCAGAGCCCCATATACTACCGACCACTGCGACCAGTACGCTCTCGTTGGCTGGCCCTCGTTTCATACTCATCGCCAAACCCACTGGCTCCAGGTCATCTACAAGACCCTGCTAGGAAAAGTCCCGCATTATCTCAGCTCGCTGGTCACCATAGCAGCACCCACCTGTAGCACGCGCTCCAGCAGGTATATCTCTCTGGTCACCTCCAAAACCAATTCTTCCTTTGGCCGCCTCTCCTTCCAGTTCTCTGCTGCCAATGACTGGAACGAACTACAAAAAATTCTGAAACTGGAAACACTTATCTCCCTCACTAGCTATAATAGCACCAGCTGTCAGAGCAGCTCACAGATTACTGCACCTGTACATAGCCCATCTATAATTTAGCCCAAACAACTACCTCTTTCCCTACTGTATTTATTTATTTTGCTCCTTTGCACCCCATTATTTATATCTCTACTTTATACTTCCACTGCAAATCTACCATTCCAGTGTTTTACTTGCTATATTGTATTTACTTCGCCACCATGGCCTTTTTTTGCCTTTACCTCCCTTCCTACCTCATTTGCCACATTGTATATAGACTTATTTTTCTACTGTAGTATTGACTGTATGTTTGTTTACTCCATGTGTAACTCTGTGTTGTTGTTTGTGTCACACTGCTTTGCTTTAACTTGGCCAGGTCGCAGTTGTAAATGAGAACTTGTTCTCAACTAGCCTACCTGGTTAAATAAGGGTGAAATAAAAAACATAAAACACACACACTGTATCAGATAGGACACACACACACACACTGTATCAGATAGGACACACACACACACACACACACACACACACACACACACACACACACACACACTGTATCAGATAGGACACACACACACACTGTATCAGATAGGACACACACACACTGTATCAGATAGGACACACACACACACTGTATCAGATAGGACACACACACACTGTATCAGATAGGACACACACACTGTATCAGATGTCAGTCAGACAGTTGGGCTGTGATTGGGTGTGATTCAGTATTTGCCCTGTTAGCCCTCTGTGAACACCGTGGCTCTAATGCCTATTATCCCCGGTGTTGTAAGTAGCTGCATTAAGGAGCATAGAAACCTCATGCTGACATTTCATATCAACCCAACGAACGGACATTATAATCATAGAGTAGGTTAACCATGTTAGAGAAATAACATTCACGTAAACACTGCTGTTCCTCCAGAGTTGACCAAGCCAAATACAGAACCCTGGTTTCTGAAAAACGGTATAATATAATATCTGTATAATATAATATAACTGTCTAATATAATATAACTGTCTAATATAATATAACTGTATAATATAATATAACTGTCTAATATAATATAACTGTCTAATATAATATAACTGTCTAATATAATATAACTGTCTAATATAATAGAACTGTATAATATAATAGAACTGTCTAATATAATATAATTGTCTAATATAATATAACTGTCTAATATAATATAACTGTCTAATATAATATAACTGTATACTATAATATAACTGTCTAATATAATATAACTGTCTAATATAATATAACTGTCTAATATAATATAACTGTCTAATATAATATAACTGTATAATATAATATAACTGTCTAATATAATATAACTGTATAATATAATATAACTGTATACTATAATATAACTGTATAATATAACTGTATAATATAATATAACTGTCTAATATAATATAACTGTATAATATAATAGAACTGTATAATATAATATAACTGTATAATATAATATAACTGTATACTATAATATAACTGTATAATATAACTGTATAATATAATATAACTGTCTAATATAATATAACTGTCTAATATAATATAACTGTATAATATAATATAACTGTATAATATAATATAACTGTATAATATAATATAACTGTCTAATATAATATAACTGTATAATATGATATCTGTCTAATATAATAGAACTGTATAATATAATATAACTGTCTAATATAATATAACTGTCTAATATAATATAACTGTCTAATATAATATTACTGTCTAATATAATATTTGTAGGCCTTTGGCAACCTAGTAAGCTGAAAGGGGTTTCCACCACTGTTAAAATCCATAACAGGAAATGTGTAAGCACATAGTAGGGTGGTGAATCGGGACATAGAGTATCTGTTTAACATCTCTATAGCATCCTAGTAAATTAGCCCTGAAATCCCTTCTATACTAATGTATGTTGGGTCCCTGAGCTGCCTCATTAGATTATATAATTAAATGTTTATTCGTTCATTCATTAATTCATTCGTTCATTAATGTGGCATCATAATGAAAGTTGTCATGAAGCGGCAGGAATAATTCTGCTTACTGTATAATCAGAGTAGACACCTGCCACTCAAGGCCGTCATCAAATGCATGCACACACACACAAAAACACACACACACACGCAGCACACACACACAGACAGACAGAAAGACAGACATACACACACACAGACACACAGATACACACACAGCCACACAGTTGTGTCAGCTACAGAGCAGCAGGATCAGCTACAGAGCAGCAGGGTCAGCTACAGAGGAGCAGTGTCAGCTACGGAGCAGCAGGGTCAGCTACAGAGCGGCAGGGTCAGCTACGGAGCGGCATGGTCAGCTACAGAGCAGCAGGGTCAGCTACGGAGCAGCAGGGTCAGCTACAGAGCAGCAGGGTCAGCTACAGAGCAGCAGGGTCAGCTACAGAGCAGCAGGATCAGCTACAGAGCAGCAGGGTCAGCTACGGAGCAGCAGGGTCAGCTACAGAGCAGCAGGGTCAGAGCCGCAGGGTCAGCTACAAAGCAGCAGGGTCAGAGCAGCAGGGTCAGCTACGGAGCAGCAGGTTCAGCTAAAGAGCAGCAGGGTCAGCTACAGAGCAGCAGGGTCAGTTACAGAGCAGCAGGGTCAGCTACAGAGCAGCAGGATCAGCTACAGAGCAGCAGGATCAGCTACAGAGCAGCAGGGTCAGCTACAGAGCAGCAGGGTCGGAGCAGCAGGGTCAGCTACAGAGCAGCAGGATCAGCTACAGAGCAGCAGGATCAGCTACAGAGCAGCAGGGTCAACTACAGAGCAGCAGGGTCAGCTACGGAGCAGCAGGGTCAGCTACAGAGCAGCAGGGTCGGAGCAGCAGGGTCAGCTACAGAGCAGCAGGGTCAGCTACGGAGCAGCAGGGTCAGCTACAGAGCAGCAGGGTCAGCTACAGAGCAGCAGGGTGAGCTACAGAGCAGCAGGGTCAGAGCAGCAGGGTCAGCTACAGAGCAGCAGGGTCAGAGCTGCAGGGTCAGCTACGGAGCAGCAGGGTCAGCTACAGAGCAGCAGGGTCAGCTGCAGAGCAGCAGGGTCAGTTACAGAGCAGCAGGGTCAGCTACAGAGCAGCAGGATCAGCTACAGAGCAGCAGGGTCAGCTAAAGAGCAGCAGGGTCGGAGCAGCAGGGTCAGCTACAGAGCAGCAGGATCAGCTACAGAGCAGCAGGATCAGCTACGGAGCAGCAGGGTCAGCTACAGAGCAGCAGGGTCAGCTACGGAGCAGCAGGGTCAGCTACAGAGCAGCAGGGTCAGAGCACCAGGGTCAGCTACAGAGCAGCAGGGTCATAGCAGCAGGGTCAGCTACGGAGCAGCAGGGTCAGCTACAGAGCAGCAGGGTCAGCTACAGAGCAGCAGGATCAGCTACAGAGCAGCAGGATCAGCTACAGAGCAGCAGGGTCAGCTACGGAGCAGCAGGGTCAGCTACAGAGCAGCAGGGTCAGAGCAGCAGGGTCAGCTACGGAGCAGCAGGGTAGCTACAGAGCAGCAGGGTCAGAGCAGCAGGGTCAGCTACGGAGCAGCAGGGTCAGTTACATTTTGGGATTAAGCACTTTACTCTAGGGTGCAACATGGTAGCAAGGTTATATCCTATTTCCCCTGGCAGCCAGGCCTGGGATTTGAACCAGCAACACTCTGGTTATTCATCTATCTAAATTCTAGGCTAACTGTCGCCCCAAGTAGGTGACAGAGAGTGTGAGACAGAGAGAGCGATGGAGGAAGGGAGAGGGAGAGAGAGACATAGAGACAGAGAGAAAGGGATAGAGAGAAAGAGAGAGAGATAGGGAGAGGAAAAGAGAAAGGGAGAGAAAGAAAGAAAGAGAGAGAGAGACAAGAGGGAGAGTCCAGAGAGCTACATTTGGTTTGAGACAAACAGAGACCTTATTTCTCCCTCTGACCCAACAGGAGAGGTCATATTGTCCCTCTGGCCCAACAGGAGAGGTCATATTGTCCCTCTGGCCCAACAGGAGAGTTCATATTGTCCCTATGACCCAACAGGAGAGGTCATATTGTCCCTCTGACCCAACAGGAGAGGTCATATTGTCCCTCTGACCCAACAGGAGAGGTCATATTGTCCCTCTGACCCAACAGGAGAGGTCATATTGTCCCTGTGGCCCAACAGGAGAGGTCACATTGTCCCTCTGACCCATGCAGATACACACAGCACAGACATGCAGACACACACACAGCACAGACATGCAGACACACACACAGCACAGACATGCAGACACACACAGCACACACATGCAGACACACACAGCACAGACATGCAGACACACACAGCACACTCTTAGATTAAAAGGGTTTACAGTTGTCCACATAGGATAACCCTTTTTAGTTCCAGGTAGAAGCCTTTTTATTTCCAGGTATAACTATTTTGGGTTCCATCTAGAACCATCTGTGGAAAAGCAGAGGAGAGGAAAGGACATCTAGAGTGTAGAGTTTACCTATGTCTAAAGGGAAGAGGGGTGTCTTGGTGTGAGTCAGTCTAGCCTCTGATGTTTCCTTCTCCTTAGACTCCTAGCTAGTTCATTACTGGATCCAATGTGTTAGCCTCCAGAGCTTTCTGAGGTAATGGATCAAGTTAATGTGTGCTCTCTCTCTCTCCAGAGCTTTCTGAGGCAATGGATCAAGTTAATGTGTGCTCTCTCTCTCCAGAGCTTTTGAGGTAATGGGTCAAGTTAATGTGTGCTCTCTCTCTCTCCAGAGCTTTCTGAGGTAATGGATCAAGTTAATGTGTGCTCTCTCTCTCTCTCTCCAGAGCTTTCTGAGATAATGGATCCTGTTAATGTGTGCTCTCTCTCTCTCTCCAGAGCTTTCTGAGGTAATGGATCCTGTTAATGTGTGCTCTCTCTCTCTCCAGAGCTTTCTGAGATAATGGATCCTGTTAATGTGTGCTCTCTCTCCAGAACTTTCTGAGATAATGGATCCTGTTAATGTGTGCTCTCTCTCTCTAGAACTTTCTGAGATAATGGATCCTGTTAATGTGTGCTCTCTCTCCAGAACTTTCTGAGATAATGGATCCTGTTAATGTGCTCTCTCTCTCTCTCCAGAGCTTTCTGAGGTAATGGATCCTGTTAATGTGTGCTCTCTCTCTCCAGAGCTTTCTGAGATAATGGATCCTGTTAATGTGTGCTCTCTCTCTCCAGAGCTTTCTGAGATAATGGATCCTGTTAATGTGTGCTCTCTCTCTCTCTCTCCAGAGCTTTCTGAGGTAATGGATCCTGTTAATGTGTGCTCTCTCTCTCCAGAGCTTTCTGAGGTAATGGATCCTGTTAATGTGTGCTCTCTCTCTCTCTCCAGAGCTTTCTGAGGTAATGGATCCTGTTAATGTGTGCTCTCTCTCTCTATCCTATGTGATGCCTTTAACACATCCATGTTTGGATCCCTTGGCCAAGTCTCAAATGGCAACCTATTCCCTGTAAAGTGCACTAGTGCACCCATATGACTGTGGTTACAAGTAGTGCACTCTAGGGAATGAGGTAGGGAATGAGGTAGGGAATGAGGTAGTGAATGAGGTAGGGAATGAGGTAGTGAATGAGGTAGGGAATGAGGTAGTGAATGAGGTAGGGAATGAGGTAGTGAATGAGGTAGGGAATGAGGTTCCATTTGAGGACACATCCTGGTGAAAGGTATCATGACCTTATTGCCCAGAGGAGTGGCAGACTGATACAGTACATACCTATCTCCCTGAGGTGATGTGGGAGAAAGGTTAAGACACTGAATGATATGATGTTGGTGGCTCTGTAGGAAATGACTGACAACCAGAGTAGATGTTCTGATGTGGAACACAACGTTTATACTTGTAATAACAATGTGGTCGGGATGGAACTATGAAGTGATTCCATGACAACCGTTTAGACAGTGTGATCTTGTTCAATTTGAGCTAAAAGGACAAACTCGTAGATATGCACTCCTACACTGAGACACTTTATGAGTGTTGGGGATGACAACCATATGAAATGACTCCATGACAACCGTATGAAATGACTCCATGACAACTGTATGAAATGACTCCATGACAACTGTATAAAATTACTCCATGACAACTGTATGAAATGACTCCATGACAACCATTTGAAATGACTCCATGACAACTGTATGAAATGACTCCATGACAACCATGTGAAATGACTCCATGACAACTGTATGAAATGACTCCATGACAACCATATGAAATGACTCCATGACAACCATTTGAAATGACTCCATGACAACTGTATGAAATGACTCCATGACAACCATATGAAATGACTCCATGACAACCATTTGAAATGACTCCATGACAACTGTATGAAATGACTCCATGACAACCATATGAAATGACTCCATGACAACTGTATGAAATGACTCCATGACAACCATATGAAATGACTCCATGACAACCATTTGAAATGACTCCATGACAACTGTATGAAATGACTCCATGACAACCATATGAAATGACTCCATGACAACTGTATGAAATGACTCCATGACAACCATATGAAATGACTCCATGACAACCGTATGAAATGACTCCATGACAACCATATGAAATGACTCCATGACAACCGTATCAATCTGGAACATGGAGCACATGCTTGTCGTCATCTAATAACATAACATGGAGGTGCCCTTGGAAAGGAAGTCTCCAACACTAGCCTACTTAATAAGTCAATGGCTCGAGAGCAGTGGAGAGAGGGAGGAGGAGGAGAGGAAGAAGCAGAGGTGTACAGGTCATGTAAGAGCACTGTTTCTCCCTGACTCCGCCTGTCTTCTTTCTGCTTTGTCAGCAAGCATAGTCGTATTTAATCACATGACCTACTCAACTACTGCTCCTTTTTAGGTTTGAAGAGTGGGGAGGGGGGAGTTGTTGAAGAGGGGTAGGAGGTTTGAAGAGTGGGGAGGGAGGAGTTGTTGAAGAGGGGGAGGAGGTTTGAAGAGTGGGGAGGGGGGAGTTGTTGAAGAGGGGTAGGAGGTTTGAAGAGTGGGGAGGGGGGAGTTGTTGAAGAGGGGGAGGAGGTTTGAAGAGTGGGGAGGGGGGAGTTGTTGAAGAGGGGGAGGAGGTTTGAAGAGTGGGGAGGGGGGAGTTGTTGAAGAGAGGGAGGAGGTTTGAAGAGGGGGGATGAGGTTTTAAGAGGGGGAGGGGGACAGGGGTTAAAGAGGGGGCAGACGTTGAAGAGGGGGGAGGGGGTTTGAAGAGGGGGGAGGTTTTAAGAGGGGGAGGGGGACGGGGGTTAAAGGGGGGGGCAGACGTTGAAGAGGGGGGAGGGGGTTTGACGAGGGCGGAGACGTTGAAGAGAGGGAGGAGGTTTGAAGAGGGGGGAGGAGGTTTTAAGAGGGAGAGGGGGACAGGGGTTAAAGAGGGGGCAGACGTTGAAGAGGGGGGAGGGGGTTTCGAGGGTGGATCTACAGGGAGAAGCTACAGGGAGGAGCTACAGGGAGGATCTACATGGAGGAGCTACAGGGAGGATCTACAGGGAGGATCTACAGGGAGGATCTACAGGGAAGATCTACAGGGATGAGCTACAGGGAGGAGCTACAGAGAGGAGCTACAGAGAGGAGCTACAGGGAGGATCTACAGGGAGGAGCTACAGGGAGGAGCTACAGGAAGGAGCTACAGGGAGGAGCTACAGGGAGGAGCTACAGGGATGATCTACAGAGAGGAGCTACAGGGAGTATCTACAGGGAGGAGCTACAGGGAGGAGCTACAGAGAGGATCTACAGGGAGGAGCTACAGGGAGGATCTACAGAGAGGAGCTACGGGGAGGATCTACAGGGAGGAGCTACAGGGAGGAGCTACAGGGAGGAGCTACTGAGAGGATCTACAGGGAGGAGCTACAGGGAGGATCTACAGAGAGGAGCTACAGGGAGGAGCTACAGAGAGGAGCTACAGGGAGGATCTACAGGGAGGAGCTACAGAGAGGATCTACAGGGAGGAGCTACAGGGAGGATCTACAGGGAGGAGCTACAGAGAGGACCTACAGGGAGGAGCTACAGAGAGGAGCTAATCTGGGTCGAGTGTATTTGTGCTCTCGAAACGCATCGCAGAGTGTGTGTGAATGCAATGAGAAGTGTGTATGCGAGGGTGTGGCTGTGTGTGTGTATGAGAGGGTGTGGCTGTGTGTTTGTATGAGAAGGTGTGGCTGTGTGTGTGTATGAGAGGGTGTGGCTGTGTGTGTGTATGAGAGGGTGTGGCTGTGTGTGTGTATGAGAGGGTGTGGCTGTGTGTGCATGAGAGGGTGTGGCTGTGTGTGTGTATGAAAGGGTGTGGCTGTGTGTGTGTATGAGAGGGTGTGGTTGTGTGTATGAGAGGGTGTGGCTGTGTGTGTGTATGAGAGGGTGTGGCTGTGTGTGTGTATGAGAGGGTGTGGCTGTGTGTGTATGAGAGGGTGTGGCTGTGTGTGTGTATGAGAGGGTGTGGTTGTGTGTGTGTATGAAAGGGTGTGGCTGTGTGTGTGTATGAGAGGGTGTGGCAGTGTGTGTGTATGAGAGGGTGTGGTTGTGTGTGTGTATGAGAGGGTGTGGCTGTGTGTGTGTATGAGAAGGTGTGGCTGTGTGTGTGTATGAGAGGGTGTGGCTGTGTGTGTGTATGAGAGGGTGTGGCTGTGTGTGTGTATGAGAGGGTGTGGTTGTGTGTGTGTATGAGAGGGTGTGGCTGTGTGTGTGTATGAGAGGGTGTGGCTGTGTGTGTGTATGAGAGGGTGTGGCTGTGTGTGTGTATGAGAGGGTGTGGCTGTGTGTGTGTATGAGAGGGTGTGGCTGTGTGTGTGTATGAGAGGGTGTGGCTGTGTGTGTGTGTATGAGAGGGTGTGGTTGTGTGTGTGTATGAGAGGGTGTGGTTGTATGTGTGTATGAGAGGGTGTGGCTGTGTGTGTGTATGAGAGGGTGTGGCTGTGTGTGTGTATGAGAGGGTGTGGCTGTGTGTGTATGAGAGGGTGTGGCTGTGTGTGTGTATGAGAGGGTGTGGTTGTGTGTGTGTATGAGAGGGTGTGGTTGTGTGTGTGTATGAGAAGGTGTGGCTGTGTGTGTGTATGAGAGGGTGTGGCTGTGTGTGTGTATGAGAGGGTGTGGCTGTGTGTGTGTATGAGAGGGTGTGGCTGTGTGTGTGTATGAGAGGGTGTGGCTGTGTGTGTGTATGAGAGGCGGAATGTGTGTTAGTCCACTTTGAAACACGAGAGTGTGTGTGTATTAACCGGGGGTGACAGCAGTAAGCGCCCTGGCGCCAGCCAGCGAGAGAACCAGTCATCTGCTCTTTCCTTCCTCGTTAGACCATGTTTGAGGAGAATTATCTGTGGCCCACACACACCACACACATACACACACACCACACACACATCTGAGAGAGGCTTTGGATCTGAAGCTGCCGCTGAGTTGGGAAGTCTTGTCATATTGACTCGTTCAGGCTAAGTTTTGAAACTCTAGATGACTGTATTAAACATAAGGGGGCGTGAGAGAAAGTGGAGGGGCTGTTGTACTGTCAGACGCCTCTCACAACAATTTGAGTAATGGGGAATTAGCACAGCTGCTGAACCGTACTGCTGATTTATTTGGGTTCAACCCCCCCCCCCCCCCCCCCCCCCCTTTTAATCTAATCTGAAATCAAACTTCATGTTGTTGATGAAGATGAAATAGAGAGAGACGGAGGCACCAGCAGCACAGTTCACACTACGCAGCCATCAGTATCCCTCTTTTGAATGTTTTCTCTCGATATATCTGTATTTTAATGATTTCCCCCTCTCTCTACCATCTCTCTCCCAGATTCCTCCTCCCTTTCCCCCTCTCTCTACCATCTCTCTCCCAGATTCCTCCTCCCTTTCCCTCTCTCTCTACCATCTCTCTCCCAGATTCCTCCTCCCTTTCCCTCTCTCTCTACCATCTCTCTCCCAGATTCCTCCTCCCTTTCCCTCTCTCTCTACCATCTCTCTCCCAGATTCCTCCTCCCTTTCCCCCTCTCTCTACCATCTCTCTCCCAGATTCCTCCCCCCTTTCCCTCTCTCTCTACCATCTCTCTCCCAGATTCCTCCTCCCTTTCCCTCTCTCTCTACCATCTCTCTCCCAGATTCTTCCTCCCTTTCCCTCTCTCTCTACCATCTCTCTCCCAGATTCCTCCTCCCTTTCCCCCTCTCTCTACCATCTCTAACCCAGATTCATCCTCCCTTTCCCTCTCTCTCTACCATCTCTCTACCATCTCTCTCCCAGATTCCTCCTCCCTTTCCCCCTCTCTCCCCCACCCTCTCTCTAAATCACTCCACCTCTCCATCCTTTTTCCCTACCCTCTCTTTAAATCTCTCCATCTCTCTACCTCTCCACTCCCCCACCCTCTCTCTAAATTCCTCTCTCTCTCTATCTCTCCACCCTCCCCCCACCCTCTCGCCAAATCTCTCCGTCTCTCTCTCTATCTCTCCCCCTCCCCCACCCTCTCTCTAAATCCCTCTGTCTCTCTCTCTCCACCCTCCCCCCACCCTCTCGCCAAATCTCTCCATCTCTCTCTCTCCACCCTCCCCTCACCCGCTCTCTAAATCACTCCCATCTCTCCACCTCTCCATCCTTTCTACCTACCCACTCTCCATTTCTCTACCCCTCCCCATCCCCCCACCCTCTCTCTAAATCCCTCTGTCTCTCTACCTCTCCACCCTGCCCCCACCCTCTCTCTAAATCCCTCTGTCTCTCTACCTCTCCACCCTGCCCCCACCCTCTCTCTAAATCCCTCTGTCTCTCTACCTCTCCACCCTGCCCCCACACTCTCTCTAAATCTCTCCGTCTCTCTCTCCACCCTCCCCTCACCCTCTCTCTAAATCGCTCCCATCTCTCCACCTCTCCATCCTTTCTACCTACCCACTCTCCATTTCTCTACCCCTCCCCCACACCCTCTCTCTAAATCCCTCTGTCTCTCTACCTATCCATCCTTTTCCCCAACTTTCTCTCTAAATCTCTCAATCTCTCTCTGTGTTGGCCTTCCCAGGCTGGGTTCCCAGGTGTAGGCAGTGTCTCTGGCCAGCCAATAGATTGTGTGGAACAAAGCCAGGGTGACATTTTATCTGACAGCGGCTCCCATGGGGCCCCCAAGCCTCACACACACAGCTCCTGTGTGGCCAAAGCCGGACTGCCTCGCTGTCAGGGAGATTTCAGTGTGTACGATGTGGAGGGGAAGAAAGTCAACATAAACTGAGCCCATATCACTGTGTGTGTGTGTGTGTGTGTGTGTGTGTGTGTGTGTGTGTGTGTGTGTGTGTGTGTGTGTGTGTGTGTGTGTGAGCGACCTGGCACAATCATCCCCGGGGCATCACAGCCGAGCACAGAGCGGAGGTCCCTGAGGATCGCAGGAGAGTGAGATGAAACAGAAAGAGAGATCTAACCTCTAGTAGAGAGCGAGAGAGAGAGAGAGAGAGGGAGAGAGAGCAGACTCGTACATTTTCTCAGTTAAAACCAAGTACTGAACAAATGTCAAAAAAAAAATTCTTCCAAATTATCGTACGACAGACCACGTATTCACCCTGCACAGCCTAATTGACAAACAAACAAACCAAAACAAAGACTTCTCATGGTTTGTTGATTTCAAAAAAGCCTTCGACTCAATTTGGAATGAGGGTCTGCTATTCAAATTGATGGAAAGTGGTGTTGGGGGACAAACATATGGCATTATAAAACCCATGTACACGACAACAAGTGTGTGGTTAAAATAGGCAAAAAAACACAGTGCCGTGGGGTGAGACAGGGATGCAGCTTAAGCCCCACCCTCTTCAACATATATATCAACGAATTGGCGAGGGCACTAGAACAGTCTGCAGCATCTGGTCTCACCCTACTAGAATCTGAAGTTAAATGTCTGCTGTATGCTGATGATCTGGTGCTTCTGTCCCCAACCAAGGAGGGACTACAACAGCACCTAGATCTTCTGCACAGGTTCTGTCAGACCTGGGCCCTGACAGTAAATCTCAGTAAGACAAAAATGATGGTGTTCTAAAAAGGTCCAGTCGCCAGGACCACAAATACAAATTCCATCTAGACACTGTTGACCTAGAGCACACAAAAAAATAAACTTGGCCTAAACATCAGCGCCACAGGTAACTTCCACAAAGCTGTGAACGATCTGAGAGACAAGGCAAGAAGGGCCTTGAATGCCATCAAGAGGAACATAAAATTCAACATACCAATTAGGATCTGGCTAAAAATACTTGAATCAGTTATATAACCCATTGTCTTTTATGGTTGTGAGGTCTGGGGTTCGCTCATCAACCAAGAATTCACAAAATGGGACAAACACCAAATTGAGACTCTGCATACAGAATTCTGCAAAAATATCCTCAGTGTACAACGTATACAACACCAACTACTGTATGCAGAGCAGAATTAGGCCGATACCCAATATTTATCAAAATCCAGAAAAGAGCTGTTAAATTCTACAACCACCTAAAAGGAAGCGATTCCCAAACCTTCCATATCAAAGCCATCATCTACAGAGAGATGAACCTGGAGAAGAGTCCCCTAAGCAAGCTGATCCTGGGGCTCTGTTCACAAACACAAACAGACCCCACAGAGCCCCAGGACAGCAACACAATAAGACCCAAAAAATGTGCAAACTAGAATGCTATTTGGCCCTAAACAGAGAGTACATAGTGGCAGAATACCTGACCACTGTGACTGACCCAAAATTAAGGAAAGCTTTGACTATGTACAGACTCAGTGAGCATAGCCTTGCTATTGAGAAAGGCCGCCGTAGGCAGACATGGCTCTCTCAGTGTGCTCACTGAGAGAGAGAGACTCAGATGATTATTATTCCTAGTGGCTCTATATAGACTAACCTCAGATGATCCTTATTCCTAGTGGCTCTAGATAGACTCACCTCAGATGATTCTTATTCCTAATGGCTCTAGATAGACTCACCTCAGATGATTCTTATTCCTAGTGGCTCTAGATAGACTCACCTCAGATGATTCTTATTCCTAGTGGCTCTATATAGACTAACCTCAGATGATCCTTATTCCTAGTGGCTCTAGATAGACTCACCTCAGATGATTCTTATTCCTAATGGCTCTAGATAGACTCACCTCAGATGATTCTTATTCCTAGTGGCTCTAGATAGCCTCACCTCAGATGATTCTTATTCCTAGTGGCTCTAGCTAGAATCACCTCAGATGATTATTGTTCCTAGTGGCTCTAGATAGACTCACCTCTGATGATTCTTATTCCTAGTGGCTCTAGATAGACTCACCTCAGATGATTCTTCTTCGAAGTGGCTCTAGATAGACTCACCTCAGATTATTCTTATTCCTAGTGGCTCTAGATAGACTCACCTCAGATGATTCTTCTTCGAAGTGGCTCTACTGAAGATGAAAATGTGACTTCAATCAGTCAGACAGAGAGCAAAAAAAAAAAGACAGGTGATGAGTTTATATCCACCAATTCTTCACATTTGTGCTTTTTCGTAAAAAAATATTGCTTTCATGTGTGTGTTAAATATTACTGTTCTCAGCTGTTTTTGTTCAAAGATTTTAGATAATAAGAAAGAGCATCTTCTAAATTACTATAAAGTCAAAAGCAAATGTTTTACATACAGATTTATTTGTATTTTTTTATTTCACCTTTATTTAACCAGGTAGGCCAGTTGAGAACACCTTTATTTAACCAGGTAGGCTAGTTGAGAACACCTTTATTTAACCAGGTAGGCTAGTTGAGAACACCTTTATTTAACCAGGTAGGCTAGTTGAGAACACCTTTATTTAACCAGGTAGGCTAGTTGAGAACACCTTTATTTAACCAGGTAGGCCAGTTGAGAACACCTTTATTTAACCAGGTAGGCTAGTTGAGAACACCTTTATTTAACCAGGTAGGCCAGTTGAGAACACCTTTATTTAACCAGGTAGGCTAGTTGAGAACACCTTTATTTAACCAGGTAGGCTAGTTGAGAACACCTTTATGTAACCAGGTAGGCTAGTTGAGAACACCTTTATTTAACCAGGTAGGCTAGTTGAGAACACCTTTATTTAACCAGGTAGGCCAGTTGAGAACACCTTTATTTAACCAGGTAGGCTAGTTGAGAACACCTTTATGTAACCAGGTAGGCTAGTTGAGAACACCTTTATTTAACCAGGTAGGCTAGTTGAGAACACCTTTATTTAACCAGGTAGGCCAGTTGAGAACACCTTTATTTAACCAGGTAGGCCAGTTGAGAACACCTTTATTTAACCAGGTAGGCTAGTTGAGAAAAAGTTCTCATTTGCAACTGCGACCTGGCCAAGATAAAGCAAAGCTGTGTGACACAGACAACAACACAGAGTGACACATGGAGTAAACAATAAACAAGCAAATAACACAATAAGCAAATCAATGACACAGTAGAGAAAAGAAAGTCTATATACAGTGTGTGCAAAAGGCATGAGGAGGTAGGCAATAAATAGGCCATAGGAGTGAATAATTACAATTCAGCAGATTAACACTGGAGTAATAAATGAGCAGATGATGATGTGCAAGTAGAGATACTGGTGTGCAAAAGAGCAGAAAAGTAAATAAAATAAAACAGTATGGGGATGAGGTAGGTAGATTGGGTGGGCTATTTACAGATGGACTATGTACAGCTGCAGCGATCGGTTACCTGCTCAGAGAGTTGATGTTTAAATCAAAATCAAATCAAATTTATTTATACAGCCCTTCGTACATCAGCTGATATCTCAAAGTGCTGTACAGAAACCCAGCCTAAAACCCCAAACAGCAAGCAATGCAGGTGTAGAAGCACGGTGGCTAGAAAGGCCAAAACCTAGGAAGAAACCTAGAGAGGAACCAGGCTATGTGGGGTGGCCTCTTCTGGCTGTGCCGGGTGGAGATTATAACAGAACATGGCCAAGATGTTCAAATGTTCATAAATGACCAGCATGGTCCAATAATAATAAGGCAGAACAGTTGAAACTGGAGCAGCAGCACGGCCATGCTTAAAGTTGGTGAGGGAAATAAAAGTCTCCAACAATTCGTTCCAGTCACTGGCAGCAGAGAACTGGAAGGAAAGGCGGACAAAGGAGGTGTTGGCTTTGGGGATGATCAGTGAGATATACCTGCTGGAACGTGTGCTACGTGTGGGTGTTGTTATCGTGACCAGTGAACTGAGATAAGGCGGAGCTTTAGCTAGCATAGACTTATAGATGACCTGGAGCCAGTGGGTCTGGCGACGAATATGTAGCGAGGGCCACACGACTAGAGCATACAGGTCGCAGTGGTGGGTGGTATAAGGTGATTTGGTAACAAAATGCATGGCACTGTGATAGACTGCATCCAGTTTGCTAAGTAGAGTGTTGGACGCTATTTTGTAGATGACATCGCCGAAGTCGGGGATCGGTAGGATAGGAAAGTCAGTTTTTCTAGGGTAAGTTTGGCGGTGTGAGTGAAGGAGACTTTGTTGCGAAATAGAAAGCCGATTCTAGATTTGATTTTTGATTGGAGATGTTTAATATGAGTCTGGAAGGAGAGTTTACAGTCTAGCCAGACACCTAGGTATTTATAGTTGTCCATGTATTCTAGGTCGGAACCGTCCAGGGTGGTGATGCTTGTCGGGGGGGGCGAGTGCGGGCAGCGAACGTTTGAAAAGCATGCATTTAGTTTTACTAGCGTTTAAGAGCAGTTGGAGGCCACGGAAGGAGTGTTGTATGGCATTGAAGCTCGTTTGGAGGTTAGTTAGCACAGTATGCAAGGAAGGGTCAGAAGTATACAGAATGGTGTCGTCTGCGTAGAGGTGGATCAGGGAAACGCCTGCAGCAAGAGCGACATCATTGATATATACAGAGAAAAGAGTCGGCCCGAGAATTGAACCCTGTGGTACCCCCATAGAGACTGCAAGAGGTCCGGACAACATGCCCTCCGATTTGACACACTGAACTCTGTCTGCAAAGTAGTTGGTGAACTAGGCGAGGCAGTCATTAGAAAAACCAAGGCTATTGAGTCTGCTGAGAATACGGTGATTGACAGAGTCGAAAGCATTGGCCAGGTTGATGAAGACGGCTGCACAGTACTGTCTTTTATCGATGGCGGTTATGATATCGTTTAGTACCTTGAGCGTGTCTGAGGTGCACCCGTGACTGGCTCGGAAGCCGGATTGCACAGCGGAGTAGGTACGGTTGGATTTGAAATGGTCAGTGATCTGTTTATTAACTTGGCTTTCGAAGACTTTAGATAGGCTGGGCAGGATGGCTATAGGTCTGTAACAGTTTGGGTCTAGGGTGTCACCCCCTTTGAAGAGGGGGATGACCGCAGCAGCTTTCCAATCTTTAGGGATCTCAGACGATACGAAAGAGAGGTTGAACAGGATGGTAATAGGGGTTGCAACAATGGCGGCGGATAGTTTTAGAAAGAGAGGATCCAGATTGTCTAGCCCAGCTGATTTGTACGCGTCCAGGTTTTTCAGCTCTTTCAGAACATCTGCTGTCTGGATTTTGGTGAAGGAGAAGCTGGGGAGGCTTGGGCGTGTAGCTGCGGGGGAGGCGGAGCAGTTGGCCGGGGTTGAAGTAGCCGGGAGGAAGGCATGGTCAGCCGTTGAGAAATGCTTATTGAAATGTTCGATTATCACGAATTTGGCAGTGGTGACCGTGTTATCTAGCCTCAGTGCAGTGGGCAGCTGGGAGGAGGTGCTCTTGTTCTCCATGGACTTTACAGTGTCCCAAAACTTTTTGGAGTTAGAGCTACAGGATGCAAATTTCTGCTTGAAAAAGCTAGCCTTTGCTTTCCTGACTGACTTCGTGTATTGGTTCCTGACTTCCCTGAACAGTTGCATATCATGGGGACTATTCGATGCTATTGCAGTCTGCCACAGAATGTTTTTGTGCTGGTCAAGGGCAGTCAGGTCTGGAGTGAACCAAGGGCTATATCTGTTCTTAGTTCTGCATTTTTTGAACGGGGCATGCTTATCTAAGATGGTGAGAAAATTAATTTTAAGGAATGACCAGGCATCCTCGATTGAAGGGATGAGGTCAATATCCTTCCACGATACCCGGGCCAGGTCGATTAGAAAGGCCTGCTCGCAGAAGTGTTTTAGGGAGCGTTTGACAGTGATGAGGGGTGGTCGTTTGACCGCGGACCCATAGCGGATACAGGCAATGAGGCAGTGATTGCTGAGATCCTGATTGAAATCAGTGGAGGTGTATTTGGAGGGCAAGTTGGTTAGGATAATGTCTATGAGGGTGCCCATGTTAACGGATTTAAGGTTGTACCTGGTGGGTTCCTTGATGATTTGTGTGAGATTGAGGGCATCTAGCTTAGATTGTAGGACTGCCGGGGTGTTAAGCATATCCCAGTTTAGGTCACCTAACAGGACAAACTCTGAAGCTAGATGGGGGGTGATCAATTCACAAATGGTGTCCAGGGCACAGCTGGGAGCGGAGGGGGGTCGATAGCAGACGGCAACAGTGAGAGACTTATTTCTGGAGAGGTACATTTGTTAAATTAGAAGTTCAAACTGTTTGGGTATGAACCTGGAGAGTATGATATTACTTTGCAGGCTCTCTCTGCAGTAGACTGCAACTCCTCCCCCTTTGGCAGTTCTATCTTGACAGAAAATGTTGTAGCTGGGTATGGAAATCTCAGAATAGTTGGTGGCCTTCCTAAGCCAGGATTCAGACACGGCAAGGACATCAGGGTTGGCAGAGTGTGCTAAAGCAATGAGTAAAACAAACTTAGGGAGGAGGCTTCTGATGTTGACATGCATGAAACCAAGGTTTTTTCGATCACATAAGTAAACAAATGAGGGTGCCTGGGGACATGCAGGTCCTGGGTTTACCTCCACATCACCCGAGGAACAGAGGAGGAGTAGGATGAGGGTACGGCTAAAGGCTATCAAAACTGGTCGCCTGGAGCGTTGGGGACAAAGTAAAAGGAGCAGATTTCTGGGCGTGGTAGAATAGATTCAGGGCATAATGTGCAGACAGGGGTATGGTGGGGTGCGGGTACAGCAGGGGTAAGCGCAGGCACTGAGTGATTGTAAGAGAGGTTGTATCTCTGGATAAGCTGGTTATAATGGGTGAGGTCACCGCATGTGAGGGAGGTGGGACAAAGGAGGTATCAGGGGTATTATGAGGGGAACTAGGGGCTCCATTGTAAACTAAAACAATGATAACTAACCTAAACAACAGTATACAAGGCATATTGACATATGAGAGAGACATACAGCGAGGCATAAAGTAAACACAGGTGTTGATTTGGAGAGCTAGCTAAGACAACAACGGGTGAGACAACGACAGCTAATCAGCTAAGACAACAACGGGTGAGACAACGAGAGCTAATCAGCTAAGACAACAACGGGTGAGACAACGAGAGCTAATCAGCTAAGACAACAACGGGTGAGACAACGACAGCTAATCAGCTAAGACAACAACGGGTGAGACAACGACAGCTAATCAGCTAAGAAAACAACGGGTGAGACAACGACAGCTAATCAGCTAAGACAACAACGGGTGAGACAACGAGAGCTAATCAGCTAAGACAACAACGGGTGAGACAACGACAGCTAATCAGCTAAGACAACAACGGATGAGACAACGACAGCTAATCAGCTAAGACAACAACTGGTGAGACAACGACAGCTAATCAGCTAAGACAACAACGGGTGAGACAATGACAGCTAATCAGCTAAGACAACAAAAGGTGAGACAACGACAGCTAATCAGCTAAGACAACAACGGGTGAGACAACGACAGCTAATCAGCTAAGACAACAACGGGTGAGACAATGACAGCTAATCAGCTAAGACAACAAAAGGTGAGACAACGACAGCTAATCAGCTAAGACAACAACGGGTGAGACAATGACAGCTAATCAGCTAAGACAACAACGGGTGAGACAATGACAGCTAATCAGCTAAGACAACAACGGGTGAGACAATGACAGCTAATCAGCTAAGACAACAAAAGGTGAGACAACGACAGCTAATCAGCTAAGACAACAACGGGTGAGACAATGACAGCTAATCAGCAGGTGACTGGGCAGACATTCTACTATATAGAATTATTATTTTCATTTTTTTTTGTTAAATATTGATTTTATAAATGTATAATTTGTACAGTTCTTTATAGAAAATGTGATTATTTGTTACATTTGACTGTGTAAATCCGAGCAGTACTACTTATTTCTCTGAGAGTGAGACGGATATATTGCGTTTTTCAAAAGAACATGATTATTTGTCTCTCTGAAATTAAATCATCAAGTGTTATATTTTAAACAAATACATGTCTGTCATTGAACAACCCCATGACATGACATGATTAGATAGTGAAAAAACACACCTCTCTCTTTCATAAGTTGTTTCATAACAATAAAAGCAAATTTACCAACATTTCTGAAATGGATATATAGTCTTTTGGAAATAAACTCTTCAAATATCTCTTTGCACTGAACAAAAATATAGACGCAACATGCAACACTTTCAAAGATTTGACTGAGGTACAGTTTATATAATTAAATCAAATTAAAGAAATTAATTATGCCCTGATCTATTTGTTATTGGTATTTCATTAGGATCCCCATTAGTTGTTGCAAAAGCAGTAGCTACTCTTCCTGGGGTTCACACAGAACATGAAACATGACATAATACAGAACATTAATAGACAAGAACAACTCACTCAAGGACAGAAATGCTACAATGAAAAAAATGAAAAGGCACACATAGCCTACATATCAATACATACACAAAAACTATCTAGGGCAAATGTATGGATTT
The DNA here is from genome assembly GCF_045791955.1 of Oncorhynchus clarkii lewisi. Lineage (NCBI taxonomy): Eukaryota > Metazoa > Chordata > Actinopteri > Salmoniformes > Salmonidae > Oncorhynchus > Oncorhynchus clarkii. Next base: position 32,335,101 of record NC_092160.1, on the reverse strand, counting down.
CACATAACTGGGAATAAAGATATGAATATGATGGTCACAGATACATTTAAAAAAGGTAGGGGTGTGGATCAGGAAACCAGTCAGTATCTGGTGTGACCACCATCATGCAGAGTGACACATCTCCTTCACATAGAGTTGATCAGGCTGTTGATTGTAGCCTGTGGAATGTTGTTCCACTCCTCTTCAATGGCTGTGTGAAGTTGCTGGATATTGGCGGGAACTGGAACACGCTGTCGTACACACCGATCCAGAGCATCCCAAACATGCTCAATGGGCGACATGTCTGGTGAGTATGAAGGCCATGGAAGAACTGGGACATTTTCAATTTCGAGAAATTATGTACAGATTCTTGCGACATCGGGTCCTGCACAGTTGAAACCGGGATTCATCTTTGAAGAGCACACTTCTCCAGAGTGCCAGTGGCCATCGAAGGTGAACTTTTGCCCACTGAAGTTGGTTACGACTCCGAACTGCAGTCAGGTCAAGACCCTGGTGAGGACGACGAGCACACAGATGAGTTTGTGCAGAAATTCTTTGTTTGTACAAACCCACAGTTTCATCAGCTGGACTGGTGGCTGGTCTCAGATGATCCCACAGGTGAAGAAAACGGATGTGGAGGTCCTGGGCTGGTGTGGTTACACGTGGGCTGCTGTTGTGAGGCCGACCATTCAATTCTCTAGCAACAGCTCTGGTGGACATTCCTGCAGTCAGCATGCTAATTGCACTCTCCCTCAAAACTTGAGACATCTGTGGCATTGTGTTGTGTGAGAAAACTTCACATTTTAAAGTGGCATTTTATTGTCCCCAGCACAAGGTGCACCTGTGTAATGATCATGCTGTTTAATCAGCTTCTTGATATGCCACACCTGTCAGGTGGAAGGATTATCTTTGCAAAGGAAAAATACTCACTAACAGGAATGTAAACTAATTTGTACACAATATTTGAGAAAAAAAAGCTTTTTTTGTAACAAACATTTCTGGGATATTTTATTTCAGTTCATGAAACATTTGACCAACACTTTACATGTTGTGTTTATATTTTTGTTCAGTGTACGTTGTGCCTTTGTAGACCTTGGGTGTATGGTTTTGTACCGCGAGACCTGTGTGTTAGTCTGCCATGAGACAGGGACAGCATGAACCTCGCTCTGCCTTTCCAGTCACATTAAAAGCTATGGAGGTTACCCCAGAGCCAGGGTGTTAAGCTGGAGTTGAATCCCTCTGAGGCTACAGTCAAATCCCCTGCTATGGAGGTTACCCAAGAGCCAGGGTGTTAAGCTGGAGTTGAATCCCTCTGAGGCTACAGTCAAATCCCCTGCTATGGAGGTTACCCCAGAGCCAGGGTGTTAAGCTGGAGTTGAATCCCTCTGAGGCTACAGTCAAATCCCCTGCTATGGAGAGAGAGATAATGGGATGAGGGAAGACAGAATGGGATGAGGGAATACAGAATGGGTTAGAGGGTAGAGAGAGAGAGGAGGAGAGAGAGGGTAGAGAGAGAGAGGGGTTCAAAGAGAAGGAGAGAGAGAGGTGTTGAGAGAGAGGGGTTGAGAGAGGAAGAGAGAGAGGGTAGAGAGAGAGGTGCTGAAGAGAGGAGGAGAGAGGATAGAGAGAGAGAGATGTTGAGGGAGGAGGAGAGATAGGGTCAAGAGAGAGAGGAGGAGAGATAGGGTCAAGAGAGAGAGAGGAGGAGAGAGAGAGTAGAGAGAGAGAGGGGTTGAGAGAGGAGGAGAGAGAGGGTAGAGAGAGATTGTTTTGAAACTTCTGTATGTGTAATGTTTACTGTTAATTTTTATTGTTTTTCACTTTATATATTCGCTTTATATATTATCTACCTCACTTGCTTTGGCAATGTTAACACATGTTTCCCATGCCAATAAAGCCCTTGAATTAAATTGAATTGAATTGATAGGTGTTGAGAGAGGAGGAGAGAGGAGGAGAGAGAGATAGGTGTTGAGAGAGGAGGAGAGAAGATAGAGAGAGAGGTGTTGACGAGAGGAGGAGAGAAAGGGTAGAGAGAGAGGGGTTGAGAGAGGAGGAGAGAGAGGTTTTGAAGAGAGGAAGAGAGAGTTTTTTTATTACAAATGTGTACAAATGGAGTGAGGAGATAAGGCAATAAATAGGCCATAATAGCAAAGTAATTACAATTTAGCAGATTAACACTGGAGTGATAGATAAGCAGATGATGATGTGCAAGTAGAGATACTGGTGTGCAAAAGAGCAGCTAAGTAAAGAAAAACAATATGGGGATGAGGTAGGTAGATGGGTGGGCTACTTACAGATGGACTATGTTCAGATAGCTGATGTTTAAAGTTAGTGAGGGAAGTGTAAGTCTCCCGCTTCAGCGATTTTTGCAATTTGTTCCAGTCACTGGCAGCAGAGAACTGGAAGTAAAGGCAGCCAAAGGAGGTGTTGGCTTTGGGGATGACCAGTGAGATATACCTGCTGGAGCACGTGTTGTTATTGTGACCAGTGAGCTGAGATAAGGCGGAGCTTTAACTAGCATAGACTTATAGATGACCTGGAGCCAGTGGGTCTGGCGACGAATATGTAGCGAGGGCCAGCCGACTAGAGCATACAGGTCGCAGGGGTGGGTGGTTTAAGGCGCTTGGGTAACAAAATGGATAGCACTGTGATAGACTGCATCCAATTTGCCTTTTAAACCAGCTTCATTAGTTCTAGATGTTTTAAACCTGCTTCATTAGTTCTAGATGTTTTATACCAGCTTCATTAGTTCTAGATGTTTTAAACCAGCTTCATTAGTTCTAGATGTTTTAAACCAGCTTCAGTAGTTCTAGATGCCTTTTAAACCAGCTTCATTAGTTCTAGATGTTTTAAACCAGATTCATTAGTTCTAGATGTTTTAAACCAGCTTCAGTAGGTCTAGATACCTTTTAAACCAGCTTCATTAGTTCTAGATGTTTTAAACCAGCTTCATTAGTTCTAGATGTTTTAAACCAGCTTCAGTAGTTCTAGATGTTTTAAACCAGCTTCATTAGTTCTAGATGTTTTAAACCAGCTTCAGTAGTTCTAGATGTTTTAAACCAGCTTCATTAGTTCTAGATGTTTTAAACCAGCTTCATTAGTTCTAGATGTTTTAAACCAGCTTCAGTAGTTCTAGATGTTTTATACCAGCTTCATTAGTTCTAGATGTTTTAAACCAGCTTCATTAGTTCTAGATGTTTTAAACCAGCTTCAGTAGGTCTAGATACCTTTTAAACCAGCTTCAGTTGGTCTAGATACCTTTTAAACCAGCTTCAGTGGTTCTAGATGCCTTTTGAACCAGCTTCAGTAGTTCTAGATGCCTTTCAAAGCAGGTTTCTAGACTTGTCAGTCTTGTTAAATCATGATTATCAGTTCAGGTTAGAGGTGACAGTCCCCTTAAACCACATTTTACACGTCTGGTGATATGACCTTTTAACCATGATGAGGCTCCATCTCTTTTTATGATGTGTGTGTTTGCTACTCATTTCAACTCAATCGTTTGATATATCAGAGCTTTTAAACGCAGGCTATTACCATTACCCCAAATGACTGCTCATATTGGGATCATTTCATGAAATTTTACTACATAAAATTGATGTTGGGAGAAAAACATATAAACGCTGCGCAGTCCACTTGAAAAATACACAGATGTGGTGTGTGTTTGTGACTGAAAGAGTAGCCTCAGAGTCAATGTGTTTGGATGATTATATGAATACAGTAGCTCTGTGTAGCCTGCTGAAATAGTAGCCTCAGAGTAAATGTGTTTGGATGATTATATGAATACAGTAGCTCTGTGCAGTCTGCTGAAAGAGTAGCCTCAGAGTCAATGTGTACATCCCAAAATGCCCCTTATTCCCTGCATGGTGCCCTATTCGTGCCCTGGTCGAAGGCAGTATCCTCCAGGGAAGCAGGGTGTCACTGTGTTTGGCTGATATCGTAATGACTAGCTGGCTGTTGGGATGGAAGGTGGAAGTGTTTGTTGTGGATCATTGACTAGTTAGGATGGGGGGGGGGGGGGTACAGTGCTAGGAACCTATTGAAATGAGAGGCGATGTGGGTCTCAGCCAACATGGCTCATTTGTCATAGTGACATCACTGCACTCGCACTCCATCCATCTCTCTGGGGCAGGACCACAGAACCACAGCGTAACGCACGCAGGCTGGTCTTCCCTGATCACACACAGCGTAACGCACACAGGCTGGTATTCCCTGAACACACACAGCGTAACGCACGCAGGCTGGTCTTCCCTGAACACACACAGCGTAACGCACGCAGGCTGGTCTTCCCTGAACACACACAGCATAACGCAGGCTGGTCTTCCCTGATCACACACAGCGTAACGCAGGCTGGTCTTCCCTGAACACACACAGCGTAACGCACGCAGCCTGGTCTTCCCTGAACACACACAGCGTAACGCACGCAGGCTGGTCTTCCTTGAACACACACAGCGTAACGCACGCAGGCTGGTCTTCCCTGAACACACACAGTGTAACGCAGGCTGGTCTTCCCTGAACACACACAGCGTAACGCACGCAGGCTGGTCTTCCCTGAACACACACAGCGTAACGCACGCAGGCTGGTCTTCCCTGAACACACACAGCGTAACGCAGGCTGGTCTTCCCTGATCACACACAGTGTAACGCAGGCTGGTCTTCCCTGAACACACACAGTGTAACGCAGGCTGGTCTTCCCTGAACACACACAGCGTAACGCACGCAGGCTGGTCTTCCCTGAACACACACAGCGTAACGCAGGCTGGTCTTCCCTGATCACACACAGTGTAACGCAGGCTGGTCTTCCCTGAACACACACAGTGTAACGCAGGCTGGTCTTCCCTGAACACACACAGCGTAACGCACGCAGGCTGGTCTTCCCTGAACACACACAGCATAACGCAGGCTGGTCTTCCCTGAACACACACAGCGTAACGCAGGCTGGTCTTCCCTGAACACACACAGCGTAGTCTTCACTCATTACCACCAGGCTGTTTCTCCTGAACTATGATGCTCCAGTCTTCACTCATTACCACCAGGCTGTGGTAGCTGCAGCAGTAGAAGAGAGAAAGAGAGAGAGAGAGGGAGGAGAGAAAGAGAGAGAGAGGTGAGAAAGAGAGAGAGAACAGAGTTATTTAGTTCCAACATTAAAAAGAGGGAACAGCAAAGTGAAATGAAAGAATCAGAGAGAATCACCTCAGATGATTCCTATTCCTAGTGGCTCTGGATAGACTCACCTCAGATGATTCTTATTCCTAGTGGCTCTAGATAGACTCACCTCAGATTATTCTTATTCCTAGTGGCTCTAGATAGAATCACCTCAGATGATTCTTATTCCTAGTGGCTCTAGATAGAATCTCCTCAGATGATTCTTATTCCTAGTGGCTCTAGATAGACTCACCTCAGATGATTCTTATTCGTAGTGGCTCTAGATAGACTCACCTCAGATGATTCTTATTCCTAGTGGCTCTAGATAGAATCACCTCAGATGATTCTTATTCCTAGTGGCTCTAGATAGAATCACCTCAGATGATTCTTATTCCTAGTGGCTCTGGATAGAATCACCTCAGATTAGGGCTGGACGGTATACTGTATCTTATGATACACTGGTATTGATGCAGGGACCGGTTTGTGTTTTTAGTTTACCTTCTATACCGGTATTTGAATGTTTTGTTTGTTAAATGTGATATGCCTTGTGTAATGTCAATTTTTATAGTTTACTTCGCTACTTGAGTCGTCTCTCTCCGCTCTTTCTCTCCGTGCAACTTTCCACACAGACCTAGCCACGCCCCTGTCACTCAAGAGAGAGTAGAGAAGAGAGAGAGAGAGAGAGAGAATAGAGAGACCTGAGTAGAAGAGAGAGAGGAGGAGAAGAGAGAGACCTGAGTAGATGAGAGAGAGAGAGAGAGAGAGAGAGAGAGAGAGAGAGAGAGAGAACTGAGTAGTGGAGCGAGAGAGGAGGAGAGAGAGAAGATTAAGACCTGAGTAGTGGAGAGAGAGAGGAGGAGAGAGAGAGAAGATAAAGACCTGAGTAGTGGAGAGAGAGAGGAGGAGAGAGAGAGAAGATAAAGACCTGAGTAGTGGAGAGAGAGAGGAGGACAGAGAGAGAAGAGAGAGACCTGAGTAGAGGAGAGAGAGAGACCTGAGTAGTGGAGAGAGAAGATAAAGACCTGAGTAGTGGAGAGAGAGAGAGAGAGAGAGAGAGAGGGAACATACCAATTATAAAATACCATACCAATTTCAACATACCAATTCAGATCTGGCTAAAAATACTTGAATCAGTCATAGAGCCCATTGCCCTTTATGGTTGTAAGGTCTGGGGTCCGCTCACCAACCAAGACTTCACAAAATGGGACAAACACAAAATTGAGACTATGCATGCAGAATTCTGCAAAAATATCCTCCGTGTACAACGTAGAACACCAAATAATGCATGCAGAGCAGAATTAGGCCGATACCCACTAATTATCAAAATCCAGAAAAGAGACGTTAAATTCTACAACCACCTAAAAGGAAGCGATTCCCAAACCTTCCATAACAAAGCCATCACCTACAGAGAGATGAACCTGGAGAAGAGTCTCCTAAGCAAGCTGGTCCTGGGGCTCTGTTCACAGACACAAACAGACCCCACAGAGCCGCAGGACAGCAGCACAATTAGACCCAACCAAATCATGAGAAAACAAAAAGATAATTACATGACACATTGGAAAGAATTAACAAAAAAACAGAGCAAACTAGAATGCTATTTGACCCTAAACAGAGAGTACACAGTGGCAGTATACCTGACCACTGTGACTGACCCAAACTTAAGGAAAGCTTTGACTATGTACAGACTTAGTGAGCATAGCCTTGCTATTGAGAAAGGCCTCCTTAGGCAGACATGGCTCTCAAGAGAAGACAGGCTATGTGCTCACTGCCCACAAAATGAGGTGGAAACTGAGCTGCACTTCCTAACCTCCTGCCCAATGTATGACCGACCATATTAGAGAGACATATTTCCCTCAGATTACACAGATCCACAAAGAATTCGAAAACAAATCCAATTTTGTTGAACTCCCATATCTACTGGGTGAAATTCCACAGTGTGCCATCACAGGAGCAAGATTTGTGACCTGTTGCCATAAGAAAAGGGCAACCAGTGAAGAACAAACACCATTGTAAATACAACCCATATTTATGCTTATTTATTTTCCCTTGTGTACTTTAACCATTTGTACATTGTTACAAAACTGTATATATATATATATATATATATATATATATATATATATATATATATATATATATATAAATAATATGACATTTGTAATGTTTTTATTGTTTTGAAACTTCTGTATGTGTAATGTTTACTGTTAATTTGTATTGTTTATTTCACTTTTGTATATTATCTACCTCACTTGCTTTGGCAATGTTAACACGTTTCCCATGCCAATAAAGCCCCTTGAATTGAATTGAATTGAGAAGAGAGAGACCTGAGTAGAGGAGAGAGAGAGGAGGAGAGAGAGACCTGAGTAGAGGAGAGAGGAGAAGAGAGAGACCTGAGTAGAGGAGAGAGAGAGGAGGAGAGAGAGACCTGAGTAGAGGAAAGAGAGAAAGAGGAAAAGAGAGAGAGACCTGAGTAGAGGGGAGAGGGGAGAGAGGAAAAGAGAGAGAGACCTGAGTAGAGAGAGAGAGAGGAAAAGAGAGAGAGACCTGAGTAGAGGAGAGAGAGAAGAAAAGAGAGAGAGACCTGAGTAGAGAGGAGAGGGGAGTGAGAGAGGAAATTAGAGAGAGACCTGAGTAGAGGCGAGAGGGGAGAGAGAGAGGAAAAGAGAGAGAGACCTGAGTAGAGGAGAGAGGGGAGAAAGAGAGGAAAAGAGAGAGAGACCTGAGTAGAGGAGAGAGAGAAGAAAAGAGAGAGAGACCTGAGTAGAGAGGAGAGGGGAGTGAGAGAGGAAATTAGAGAGAGACCTGAGTAGAGGCGAGAGGGGAGAGAGAGAGGAAAAGAGAGAGAGACCTGAGTAGAGGAGAGAGAGAGGAAAAGAGAGAGAGACCTGAGTAGAGGCGAGAGGGGAGAGAGAGAGGAAAAGAGAGAGAGACCTGAGTAGAGAGGAGAGGGGAGAAAGAGAGGAAAAGAGAGAGAGACCTGAGTAGAGGGGAGCAGCCTATTTTTTTGAAGCTACTCTAGATGATGATGCCCTTAGACACCCCTCTGCTGATCTGTCTTTGATAATCTCTCTGATCTCGTGTGTGTGTGTGTGTGTGTGTGTGTGTGTGTGTGTGTGTGTGTGTGTGTGTGTGTGTGTGTGTGTGTGTGTGTGTGTGTGTGTGTGTGTGTGTGCGTGTGCGTGTGCGTGTGCGTGTGCGCGTGCGCGTGTGTGTGTGTGTGTGTGTGTGTGCGTGTGTGTGTGCGCGCGTGTGCACGTGTGTCACTGGAAGACTTGGCCAAACTTTACCCAACCACGTCCACAAATGGCATCATCACGCTTGATGTCTAGATTGTACATGTTTGTACTGAGGAATGTGTTGGCAGAAAGATAGTGTAGCTACTTTTGAGATGCTGCTTCTTTTATTCATTTATTGAGGAGTGGGGGAAGTTGTAGACTGTAATATGACTCTGTTCTGAGACAGTTTCTGTTAAGAATGTCTCTTTTGACAGGAACAGTAGGTCCATAGTGGGTGGAGGAGAATCCAATGGAATGTAGCCACTTTCAGATACAGTTGAAGTCTACAGTTTGTCAACTACAGTTTGTCAACTACCTTTCAACCTAGTTTTTCGCAATTCCTGACATTTAATCCTAGTAAAAATTCACTGTTTTAGGTCAGCTAGGATCACCACTTTATTTTAAGAATATGAAATGTCAGAATAATAGTAGAGAGAGAGATTTATTTCAGCTTTTATTTCTTTCATCACATTCCCAGTGGGTCAGAAGTTTACATACACTCAATTAGTATTTGGTGGCATTGCCTTTAAATTGTTTAACTTGGGTCAAACTTTTCAGGTAGCCTTCCACAAGCTTCCCACAATAAGTTGGGTGAATTTTGGCCCATTCCTCCTGACAGAGCTGGTGTAACTGAGTCAGGTTTGTAGGCCTCCTTGCTCGCACACACTTTTTCAGTTCTGCCATGCAATCTCCATAGCGAAACATTCATAGTAGAATGGCCTTACTCAAGAGCTCAGTGAATGTCAACTTGGCACCGTCATAGGATTCCACCTTTCCAACAAGTCAGTTCGGCAAATTTCTGCCCTGCTAGCACTGATTCCATGGCCACAGGTACGTGCCAGACTGATTCCATGGCCACAGGGACGTGCCAGACTGATTCCATGGCCACAGGGACGTGTCAGACTGATTCCATGGCCACAGGGACGTGCCAGACTGATTCCATGGCCACAGGGACGTGTCAGACTGATTCCATGGCCACAGGGACGTGTCAGACTGAATCCATGGCCACAGGGACGTGTCAGACTGAATACATGGTCACAGGGACGTGCCAGACTGATTCCATGGCCACAGGGACGTGTCACACAATCAGATGAATAGTCCCAAAGTCACAGCCATGGACAACCAACACACTGATTTATTATATATATATTTTTCCCCCCTCTCTGTTTCTCTGAAAACATTGTGGTCTTTAAGGGATCTGGATGTGTGTGTTTACGTGTGTGTGTGTGTGTGTGTGTGTGTGTGTGTGTGTGTGTGTGTGTGTGTGTGTGTGTGTGTTTTACTATCCTAGTCTTCAATAGGATAGTAAAACAAAGAAAATATGGCAAAGTGGGGTTTTGCGGGTTTGGGGGTTTTGGGGTTTTGGGGTTTTGGGGTTTTGGGGTTTTGGGTGTTTGGGGGTTTGGGTGTTTGGGGGTTTGGGTGTTTGGGGGTTTGGGGGTTTGGGGTTTTGGGGTTTTGGGGGTTTGGGTGTTTGGGTGTTTGGGGGTTTGGGGGTTTGGGTGTTTGGGGTTTTGGGGGTTTGGGTGTTTGGGTGTTTGGGGGTTTGGGTGTTTGGGGGTTTGGGGGTTTGGGTGTTTGGGGTTTTGGGGTTTTGGGGGTTTGGGTGTTTGGGGGTTTGGGGGTTTGGGGTTTTGGGGTTTTGCGGGTTTGGGTGTTAAGGTTAAAGTTATCTATTTTTTACTTAACACATTTTTCTTCGTAACTTCTTAAAGCATTGTGGGTTAAGGGCTTGTAAGCATTTCACTGTTGTATTCGGCGCATGTGACAAATTTAATTTAATTTGATTTAAGGTTATGGGTTATGTTTAGGGAAAATAGGATTTTGAATGGGAATCGATACACTTAGTGTACTGGATACTACTGTAATGTATAGATGACTGCATCTATAGCAACACTATACTACTGAGTATACTGGATACTAGTACTGTACGGATGACTGTATAATTAGCAGCACTATACTACTGAGTATACTGGATACTACTGTAATGTATAGATGACTGCATCTATAGAAACACTATACTACTGAGTATTCTGGATACTACTGTAATGTATAGATGACTGCATCTATAGCAACACTATACTACTGAGTATACTGGATACTACTGTAATGTATATATGACAGAATCTATAGCAACACTATACTACTGAGTATACTGGATACTAGTACTGTATGGATGACAGAATCTATAGCAGCACTATACTACTGAGTATACTGGATACTAGTACTGTATGGATGACTGTATCTATAGCAACACTATACTACTGAATATACTGGATACTAGTACTGTACGGATGACTGTATCTATAGCAGCACTATACTACTGAGTATACTGGATACTAGTACTGTATGGATGACTGTATCTATAGCAACACTATACTACTGAATATACTGGATACTAGTACTGTACGGATGACTGTATGGGTCCCACTGTTTTTTGCCAATTCTGAGCTGATGGCACTGCTGGACATCTGTCGATTGCGAAGTGAAGTATTGCATGATGTGTCTTTCCTCTGCTGCAGTACGTTTCCCTTGGCCGACCACTGCGTCTACGGTCCTCAACGTTGCCAATTTGTCTTTGTGCTTCTTCAAAAGAGCTTGGACATCACATCTCGAAAACCCCTGTTTGACTTGACATTTCTGCCTGGAGAGAGACCTTGCTGATGCTGTACAACGACCTTATGTCCTGTTTCTGTGCTCAGTCTTGCCACGGTGTAAACTGTCTTCAGCAACCTCACCATGTTTGCTGTTCTTCAACCAGTTTTGGCTGTTAGTTTGATTCCTCCTCCACCGGGCTGTTTCTGTTTCTGTTAATGATTGTGTTTCAACCTACATATTGAATTGATGATCGTTAGCACCTGTCTGGTGTAACTGTTAAATCATTCACCTGACTATATGCCTACAAAGTCCCTGAGTTTATGCAAGTGTACCTACAAGAGTTGATGTTGTTTTGAAGGCAAAGGGATTTATCTTCTGTTCACTCACTTTGCATTGAGTTAAATGATAAATATAATCTGTTAACATGTCTATTTTTTTAAAGCATTTTAACTTTACAGCATTTTTCACACCTGCCTAAAACTTTTGCACAGTACTGTATATAACACAGGGCTGTAACCCAAACAAAGAGCGAGGTCTAACCCTCTAATAAACACACGGGACGTGACCCGTAATAACAATACACAGGACGAGACCCGTAATGACAACACACAGGACGAGACCCGTAATGACAACACACAGGACGAGACCCGTAATAACAATACACAGGACGAGACCCGTAATAACAATACACAGGACGAGACCCGTAATAACAATACACGGGACGAGACCCGTAATAACAATACACGGGACGAGACCCGTAATAACAATACACAGGACGAGACCCGTAATAACAATACACGGGACGAGACCCGTAATAACAATACACGGGACGAGACCCGTAATAACAATACACGGGACGAGACCCGTAATAACAATACACGGGACGAGACCCGTAATAACAATACACAGGACGAGACCCGTAATAACAAGTGCGCACTAACCCGGTAACACGAAAGCCGATACAACAGAGCACAGGTCCTCACAAGACCAACGGACACGGAACAACAACCAACCAGGACAATGGGGAACAGAGGGCACGTATTTACACATACTAATCAGGGGGAATGGTAACCAGGTGTAATGAGACGAGACAGCCCGGGGTTGGTGGTGATGAATCCAGTTCAGTGATGCCTAGAAGGCCTGTGACGTAGACCTCAGAAGCTGGTGAATGTAATGAGGAGCAGTACGGGGGGGGAATCCGTGACAAAGAGCCGAAATTGCTGCTGAGGAGCCTATTATTCAATTGTAGGAATGAATACTGTCGAGCAGTGAGGTCTTTGAGATGCTGAATATTCCTTCACGGAGACAGGAACTTTGTTTCTTTCATGGCTGTCCGATATTCCTTTAATTGTTGATCCGTAACAAGTTCCATTGGGATCCACGCCTTCCTTTTTACCACTGACTAGTTAGAGAGACATGGTCTCATGTTACACTCACTCAGCTAGATCTGGATGTTGTTCCTTGTCGGTGTGAGAGAGATGACAACTAAAAGGGAAACCGGATGTGACACAGCTTGTTTTCACCAGTCTTTCTTTCCTCCGGACACAGGGGATGAGAGGAAGAGGGTGAATGGTCTTCAGTGTTCAATCTTCTATAAAGAAGCTCTCTTGTGCTGTTGATCCCTCGTTCTCCCTCCCTCTCTCTCTCTCCAGTCATGTCATTGGTCAGTGAGCTGTAAACAGAGGAACTGTACATTCATCCAAATGGGAATTACATTTCTTTCAGATCCTTTCCCTTCACACGTCCTGTTTTTCGGAATGTCTTTCAGAATTCCTGACCGATACGAGAAAGAAGAGAAAACACTGTGAGAAGCTTTATCTTGGGTGATGGGCCTGCCTGGTGATGGGCCTGCTGGGTGATGGGCCTGCTGGGTGATGGGCCTGCCTGGTGATGGGCCTGCTGGGTGATGGGCCTGCTGGGTGATGGGCCTTCCTGGTGATGGGCCTTCCTGGTGATGGGCCTGCTGGGTGATGGGCCTGCTGGGTGATGGGCCTGCTGGTGATGGGCCTGCCTGGTGTGGGGTGTCTTCTGTGAGAAGGCTTTATCCTGGGTGATGGGCCTGCTGGGTGATGGGCCTGCTCGGTGATGGGCCTGCTGGGTGATGGGCCTGCTGGGTGATGGGCATGCTGGGTGATGGGCCTGCCTGGTGTGGGGTGTCTTCTGTGAGAAGGCTTTATCCTGGGTGATGGGCCTGCTGGGTGATGGGCCTGCCTGGTGATGGGGTGTCCTCTGTGAGAAGGCTTTATCCTGGGTTATGGGCCTGCTGGGTGATGGGCCTGCCTTGTGATGGGCCTGCCTGGTGATGGGGTGTCCTCTGTGAGAAGGCTTTATCCTGGGTGATGAGGCTGCCGGGTGTGGGGTACCCTCTGTGAGAATGCTTATCCAGGGTGATGTGCCTCTCGGGTGTGTGGTGTCCTCTGTGAGAATGCTTTATCCTGGGTGATGAGCCTGTCGGGTGTGGGGTGTCCTCTGTGAGAATGCTTTATCCTGGGTGATGAGCCTGCCGGGTGGGGGGTGTCCTGTCTTCTGGTCTGCTCATCACCACACACTAGCTCTTTATGTGGCTCTATGTGTGGAGGGTGGCCCCCTACCATCCCTCCCTCCATCCTCCCATCCACACCCCCAAGGCTCCCATTCAGTAGTGTGCTGACGACTGGGGTAGCTGGGGGGAAGTTGGAACTGTTATGTTGTGGGGGATTCTTAGGGGGCTGTCAAGGCTATCACTGTGTGGGTCTTTTCTTCCCCAGTCTGAGAGAGAGAGGGGGGGGGGGGGGGGGGGTAAGGAGGGAGGGTTGTCCTAGAGGGGAAAGGGGACACAGACAGCCTTGTTAGCTGGCAGCTCCAGAGAGAGGGGGATAGAGACTCTGGCAAAAGGATAAAACTGCTATTCGGTTGCATCATCACTGTTATTCCTCTCTCCCTCTTCCTCCCCTTTTCTCCTATATCTCCTCCTCTTTCCTCTCCCCCTCCCTGTTTATTCTCTCCATTTAGTCCATGTCTTCTTGACGTCCCTCTTTAGCTCAATATCAGTAAAAAGCCTCATGGTTTCCTCCTTACACTCCCCTCCCCATTCCCCCCTCCCTCACCACTCCTCTTCCTTCCTCCCCTGTTCCCAGATCCTCCCTGCTCCATCCCCTCACCCCTACACTCCTCTCCTCAGGCCCTCCTCCTCACCCCTCTTTCCCCCCGCCATTACATTTCACACGTACCATTATGCTCTGAGGCCAGAGAGAAAATATACTCAGTTCACAACATAAAACATCAAATAATGCATGCACGGCAGAATTAGGCCGATACCCACTAATTATCAAAATGCAGAAAAGAGACATTAAATTCTACAACCTGATTCACAAACCTTCCATAACAAAACCATCACCTACAGAGAGATGAACCTGGAGAAGAGTACCCTAAGCAAGCTGTTCCTGGGGCTCTGTTCACAAACACAAACAGACCCCACAGAGCCCCAGAACAGCAACACAATTAGACCCAACCAAATAATGAGAAAACAAAAAGAGAATTACTTGACACATTGGAAAGAATTTACAAAAAAATCTCAGCAAACTAGAATGCAATTTGGCCCTAAGCAGAATACCTGACCACTGTGACTGACAGTGGTCAGTCACAGTGGTCAGTGTTCAAATTACACAGACCCACAAAAAATTCAAAAACAAATCCAATTTTGATAAACTCCCATATTTATTGGGTGAAATACCACAGTGTGCAATCACAGCAGCAAGATGTGTGACCTGTTGCTACAAGAAAAGGGCAACCAGTGAAGAACAAACACCATTGTAAATACAACCCATTCAGTGGCTTGCAAAAGTATTCTCCCCCCTTGGCATTCTTCCTATTTTGTTGCCATACAACCTAAAATTATAATTGATTTTGGGGGGGGTTGTATCATTTGATTTACACAACATGCCTACCACTTTGAAGATGCAAAATATATTTTATTGTGAAACAAACAAGAAATAAGACAAGAAAACAGAACACTTGAGTGTGCATAACTATTCACCCTCCTAAAGTCAATACTTTATAGAGCCACCTTTTGCAGCAATTACAGCTGTAAGTCTCTTGGGGTATGTCTCTATAAGCTTGGCACATCGAGCCACTGGGATTTTGCCCATTCTTCAAGGCAAAACTTCTCCAGCTCCTTCGATGGGTTCCGCTGGTGTACAGCAATCTTTAAGTCATACCACAGATTCTCAATTGGACTGAGGTCGGGCTTTGACTAGGCCATTCCAATACATTTAAAGGTTTCCCCTTAAACCACTCGAGTGTTGCTTTAGCAGTATGCTTAGGGTCATTGTCCTTCTGGAAGGTGAACCTACGTCCCAGTATCAAATCTCTGGAACCCTGAAACAGGTTTCCCTCAAGAATTTCCATGTATTTAGTGCCATCCATCATTCCTCCAATTCTGACCAGTTTCCCAGTCCCTGCTGATAAAAAACTCAAAGTCTGGCGCAAACCAAACACCTTTCATCACCCCGAGAACACCATCCCCACAGTGAAGCATGGTGGTGGCAGCATGGGGATGGTGTTCTCGGGGTGATGAAAGATGTTGGGTTTGCGCCAGACATGGAGTTTTCCTTGATGGCCAAAAAGCTCCGTTTTTGTCTCACCTGACCAGAGCACCTACTTCCATATGTTTGGGGAGTCTCCCACATGCCTTTTGGCGAACACCAAACATGTTTTCTTATTTTTTCTTTAAGCAATTACTTTTTTTCTGGCCACTCTTCCGTAAAGCCCAGCTCGTGGAGTGTGCGGCTTAAAGTGGTCCTATGGACAGATACTCCAATCTCCGCTGTAGAGCTTTGCAGCTCCTTCAGGGTTACCTTTGGTCTCTTTGTTGCCTCTCTGATTAATGACCTCCTTGCCTGATCTGTGAGTTTTGGTGGGTGGCCCTCTCTTGGCAGGTTTGTTGTGGTGCCATATTATTTCCATTTTTAAATAATGGATTTAATGGTGCTCCGCGGGATGTTCAAAGTTTCTGATATTTTTTTATAACCCAAACCTGATCTGAACTTCTCCACAACTTTGTCCCTGACCTGTTTGGAGAGCTCCTTGGTCTTAGTGGTGCCCCTTGCTTAGTGGTGCCCCTTGCTTAGTGGTGCCCCTTGCTTAGTGGTGCCCCTTGCTTAGTGGTGCCCCTTGCTTAGTGGTGCCCCTTGCTTAGTGGTGCCCCTTGCTTAGTGGTGCCCCTTGCTTAGTGGTGCCCCTTGCTTAGTGGTGCCCCTTGCTTAGTGGTGCCCCTTGCTTAGTGGTGCCCCTTGCTTAGTGGTGCCCCTTGCTTAGTGGTGTTTCAGACTCTGGGGCCTTGGTGATGAATACTTTTGTGTTTATTTATTTTCCCTTTTGACCTTTCCATATTTGCACATCGTTACAACACTGCATATAGACATAATATGACATTTGTAATGTCTTTATTATTTTGGAGGTGGTGTGAGTGTAACTGTACAGTTTTTATTGTTTATTTCACTCTTGCTTATTATCTATTTCACTTTCTTTGGGAGAGCGAGAGAGAAAGAGAGAGACAGACAGACAGACACAGAGAGAGGGAGAGAGAGACAGACAGACAGACAGACAGACAGACAGACAGACAGAGATAGAGAGAGGGAGAGAGAGAGAGAGAGAGAGAGAGAGAGAGACAGTCAGACAGACAGAGACACAGAGAGAGAGACAGGGAGAGAGAGGGGGAGAGAGAGAGAGGGGGATAGAGACAGAGAGAGGAAGACAGAGAGAGAGAGGGAGAGAGAGAGAGAGAGAGAGAGAGAGAGAGAGAGAGAGAGAGAGAGAGAGAGAGAGAGAGAGAGAGAGACAGACAGACAGACAGACAGACAGACAGACAGACAGACAGACAGACAGACAGACAGACAGAGAAAGACAGACAGACAGACAGACAGACAGACAGACAGACAGACAGACAGACAGACAGACAGACAGACAGACAGAGAAAGAGAGAGAGAGACAGACAGACAGACAGAGAGACAGAGAGACAGAGAAAGAGAGAGAGGGGGGGGAGAGGGTCCTGGACTCGCTGCCATCATTATCCTCACCTCTCCCTTTCCTCTCCCTCCTGAGTTAGATCCTATAGGAAACACATATTTAAATGCTAATCAATAGAGACATATCAATACTGAGAGGCTAAAGGGAATCACTGTGGCTGCTGCTCCTGCCACTGCCCACTCACACACACACCTCGACTCACCCTGGCTGATGCACTCTGAGGAAGATCAAATAGACTGTTGCTTGAGAACCAGAGAGGAGCCTTAATACACTTGATAACCTGATGATTAGGTTGTAAAGTGTGTAATGTGGTCACTCACACAGCCTTGTTGTTAATACACAGCCCATTTCACTTGTTAAACATGTTAGGGCCCAGAAATGTATAGCCTTGGTCAGAGCTGTTATTTTACAGAGTGGTGTAGTCATGTATTGAGAAAATAAGAAATGGTGAATTGGACCAAAGATTAGAGCACAGCTACAGGTCTCCATAGCCTGATCCCAGATTAGAGCACAGCTACAGGTCTCCATAGCCTGATCCCCGATTAGAGCACAGGTACAGGTCTCCATAGCCTGATCCCAGGTTAGAGCACAGCTACAGGTCTCCATAGCCTGATCCCAGATTAGAGCACAGCTACAGGTCTCCATAGCCTGATCCCAGATTAGAGCACAGCTACAGGTCTCCATAGCCTGATCCCAGATTAGAGCACAGCTACAGGTCTCCATAGCCTGATCCCAGATTAGAGCACAGCTACAGGTCTCCATAGCCTGATCCCAGATTAGCGTTATTGCTGTGCTATACATCTAAGAGATGTGGGAGCCTCAGACGCAGATGAAACATGGGATCCTACCAACACCCTGCTGAAACATAGGCTCCTACCAACACCCTGCTGAAACATGGGCTCCTACCAACACCCTGCTGAAACATGGGCTCCTACCAATTTATTTTTTGAAGAGGGTACTGAAAGAAATTAGAGATATCCAACTTGTTCAATATTTAGCCTCAGGATATGAGGACAAGTTGATTTAGCCTCCAGTCTATTCATATTTTTAGTGGGAGATGATCAACTATATCGTTACAGTACAGATACAGTAGAGGAAGAGTCTTCTTCACAGAGCAGAGTGAGGGTGGTCTGTTGACTAACAGCCACTACCACACAGAGCAGAGTGAGGGTAGTCTGTTGACCTACAGCCACAACCACACAGAGCAGAGTGAGGGTAGTCTGTTGACTAACAGCCACTACCACACAGAGCAGAGTGAGGGTGGTCTGTTGACTAACAGCCACTACCACACAGAGCAGAGTGAGGGTAGTCTGTTGACTAACAGCCACTACCACACAGAGCAGAGTGAGGGTGGTCTGTTGACTAACAGCCACTACCACACAGAGCAGAGTGAGGGTAGTCTGTTGACCTACAGCCACTACCACACAGAGCAGAGTGAGGGTAGTCTGTTGACTAACAGCAATTACCACACAGAGCAGAGTGAGGGTGGTCTGTTGACTAACAGCCATTACCACACAGAGCAGAGTGAGGGTGGTCTGTTGACTAAAGGCCACTACCACACAGAGCAGAGTGAGGGTGGTCTGTTGACTAACAGCCACTACCACACAGAGCAGAGTGAGGGTGGTCTGTTGACTAACAGCCACTACCACACAGAGCAGAGTGAGGGTAGTCTGTTGACCTACAGCCACTACCACACAGAGCAGAGTGAGGGTAGTCTGTTGACTAACAGCAATTACCACACAGAGCAGAGTGAGGGTGGTCTGTTGACTAACAGCCATTACCACACAGAGCAGAGTGAGGGTGGTCTGTTGACTAAAGGCCACTACCACACAGAGCAGAGTGAGGGTGGTCTGTTGACTAACAGCCACTACCACACAGAGCAGAGTGAGGGTGGTCCGTTGACTAACAGCCACTACCACACAGAGCAGAGTGAGGGTGGTCTGTTGACTAACAGCCACTACCACACAGAGCAGAGTGAGGGTGGTCTGTTGACTAACAGCCACTACCACACAGAGCAGAGTGAGGGTGGTCTGTTGACTAACAGCCACTACCACACAGAGCAGAGTGAGGGTGGTCTGTTGACTAACAGCCACTACCACACAGAGCAGAGTGAGGGTGGTCTGTTGACTAACAGCCACTACCACACAGAGCAGAGTGAGGGTGGTCTGTTGACTAACAGCCATTACCACACAGAGCAGAGTGAGGGTGGTCTGTTGACTAAAGGCCACTACCACACAGAGCAGAGTGAGGGTGGTCTGTTGACTAACAGCCACTACCACACAGAGCAGAGTGAGGGTGGTCCGTTGACTAACAGCCACTACCACACAGAGCAGAGTGAGGGTGGTCTGTTGACTAACAGCCACTACCACACAGAGCAGAGTGAGGGTGGTCTGTTGACTAACAGCCACTACCACACAGAGCAGAGTGAGGGTGGTCTGTTGACTCACAGCCACTACCACACAGAGCAGAGTGAGGGTGGTCTGTTGACTAACAGCCACTACCACACAGAGCAGAGTGAGGGTGGTCTGTTGACTAACAGCCACTACCACACAGAGCAGAGTGAGGGTGGTCTGTTGACTAACAGCCACTACCACACAGAGCAGAGTGAGGGTGGTCTGTTGACTAACAGCCACTACCACACAGAGCAGAGTGAGGGTGGTCTGTTGACTAACAGCCACTACCACACAGAGCAGAGTGAGTGTGGTCTGTTGACTAACAGCCACTACCACACAGAGCAGAGTGAGTGTGGTCTGTTGACTAACAGCCACTACCACACAGAGCAGAGTGAGGGTGGTCTGTTGACTAACAGCCACTACCACACAGAGCAGAGTGAGGGTAGTCTGTTGACTAACAGCCACTACCACACAGAGCAGAGTGAGGGTGGTCTGTTGACTAACAGCCACTACCACACAGAGCAGAGTGAGGGTAGTCTGTTGACCTACAGCCACTACCACACAGAGCAGAGTGAGGGTAGTCTGTTGACTAACAGCCACTACCACTCAGAGCAGAGTGAGGGTAGTCTGTTGACTAACAGCCACTACCACACAGAGCAGAGTGAGGGTGGTCTGTTGACTAACAGCCACTACCACACAGAGCAGAGTGAGGGTGGTCTGTTGACTAACAGCCACTACCACACAGAGCAGAGTGAGGGTGTTCCGTTGACTAACAGCCACTACCACACAGAGCAGAGTGAGGGTGGTCCGTTGACTAACAGCCACTACCACACAGAGCAGAGTGAGGGTGGTCCGTTGACTAACAGCCACTACCACACAGAGCAGAGTGAGGGTGGTCCGTTGACTAACAGCCACTACCACACAGAGCAGAGTGAGGGTGGTCCGTTGACTAACAGCCACTACCACACAGAGCAGAGTGAGGGTGGTCTGTTGACTAACAGCCACTACCACACAGAGCAGAGTGAGGGTGGTCTGTTGACTAACAGCCACTACCACACAGAGCAGAGTGAGGGTGGTCTGTTGACTAACAGCCACTACCACACAGAGCAGAGTGAGGGTGGTCTGTTGACTAACAGCCACTACCACACAGAGCAGAGTGAGGGTGGTCTGTTGACTAACAGCCACTACCACACAGAGCAGAGTGAGGGTAGTCTGTTGACCTACAGCGACTACCACACAGAGCAGAGTGAGGGTGGTCTGTTGACTAACAGCCACTACCACACAGAGCAGAGTGAGGGTAGTCTGTTGACCTACAGCGACTACCACACAGAGCAGAGTGAGGGTGGTCTGTTGACTAACAGCCACTACCACACAGAGCAGAGTGAGGGTAGTCTGTTGACCTACAGCGACTACCACACAGAGCAGAGTGAGGGTGGTCCGTTGACTAACAGCCACTACCACACAGAGCAGAGTGAGGGTGGTCTGTTGACTAACAGCCATTACCACACAGAGCAGAGTGAGGGTGGTCTGTTGACTAACAGCCACTACCACACAGAGCAGAGTGAGGGTGGTCTGTTGACTAACAGCCACTACCACACAGAGCAGAGTGAGGGTAGAAATAGTACATAAACATTGTAAACAAAAAATAAGACATATGTCTTTAAGCACCCACACACCTCTCTGAAATGTACGTTCACAAATAGCTGTTGCATAAAAACAAATACCTTAATTACTTTCTAAACAAAACAACTAGCTGCTGCCTTTCCAACTGAAATGTAACCATTGGCTGTATTAAATGTATTTTAAAATGCTGCCCATGGCGAGGTAGGGTCTGTCAGTCTTGTCTGGGTAATACATAGAGTTCTATCTCCAGATTCCTCTTTGTTCTAATGGCCAGGACTGTTTGTTTGGATGCTGCATCGCGTTATACACTGGCGGCCCATTGGCTTGAATACTGCATATTTAACTAGCAGGATATTCAGCACAGGGAGAATGAAAGAGGTCCCAACCTGCATATTTAACTAGCTGGATATTCAACACAGGGAGAATGAAAGAGGTCCCAACCTGCATATTTAACTAGCTGGATATTCAACACAGGGAGAATGAAAGAGGTCCCAACCTGCATATTTAACTAGCTGGATATTCAACACAGGGAGAATGAAAGAGGTCCCAACCTGCATATTGAACTAGCAGGATATTCAGCACAGGGAGAATGAAAGAGGTCCCAACCTGCATATTTAACTAGCTGGATATTCAACACAGGGAGAATGAAAGAGGTCCCAACCTGCATATTTAACTAGCAGGATATTCAGCACAGGGAGAATGAAAGAGGTCCCAACCTGCATATTTAACTAGCAGGATATTCAACACAGGGAGAATGAAAGAGGTCCCAACCTGCATATTTAACTAGCTGGATATTCAACACAGGGAGAATGAAAGAGGTCCCAACCTGCATATCTCCTATAGTCTCCTAACCCCAGAGGTCACCTCTACACTACATCTCCTGTAGTCTCCTAACCCCAGAGGTCACCTCTACACTACATCTCCTATAGTCTCCTAACCCCAGAGGTCACCTCTACACTACATCTCCTATAGTGTCCTAACCCCAGTGACATGTTGTGTTGCTGTGTGTGAAGTCACTGTGAACCATTTGGCTGATGAGGGTTATAGTGCCATAGTCACGTCACAACTCCCATGTTGCCTCTAAAGATTGGTGTAAATCTGGTGCACTCTTTACCAGACAACATAAGGAGGAGGATCTGCTCAGAGAGAGAGAGAGAGAGAGAGAGAGAGAGAGAGAGAGAGAGAGAGAGAGAGGGGGGGAGACAGAGACTCTAATTTCTGCTGACGACATCTTCTCTGTTTCTCTTTCCGTTCACTGCTCTCTCTCTCTCTTCCCCACAACCTCCCATTTCGCTCTCTTACCCTCCTCCTTCACCTCTCTTCCTCCCTCTCTCTCACTTTCTCTCCATCCATCCCTCCCTCTATGTCCTCCTGCTATCTCTGTCATCCTGAAGGAGACCATCTGTCCCCTTCCCACCCTCTGTGGTTGGACCAACAGGGAGTAAGAGAGAGGAGAGCTGGAGTATATTGGCTAGAGAAGATTGTCTGGTAGAGCATATTGGCTAGAGATTGTCTGGTAAAGCATATTGGCTAGAGATTGTCTGGTAGAGCATATTGGCTAGAGATTGTCTGGTAGAGCATATTGGCTAGAGATTGTCTGGTAGAGCATATTGGCTAGAGATTGTCTGGTAGAGCATATTGGCTAGAGATTGTCTGGTAGAGCATATTGGCTAGAGATTGTCTGGTAGAGCATATTGGCTAGAGATTGTCTGGTAGAGCATATTGGCTAGAGATTGTCTGGTAGAGCATATTGGCTAGAGATTGTCTGGTAGAGCATATTGGCTAGAGATTGTCTGGTAGAGCATATTGGCTAGAGATTGTCTGGTAGAGCATTTTGGCTAGAGATTGTCTGGTAGAGCATATTGGCTAGAGATTGTCTAGTAAAGTATATTGGCTAGAGATTGTTTGGTAGAGTACAGTTGTGGCCAAAAGTTTTGAGAATGACACAAATATACATTTTCACAAAGTCTGCTGCCTCAGCTTGTATGATGGCAATTTGCATAAACTCCAGAATGTTATGAAGAGTGGTCAGATGAATTGCAATTAATTGCAAAGTCCGTATTTGCCATGCAAATGAACTGAATCCCCCAAAAACTGCATTTCCACTGCATTTCAGCCCTGCCACAAAAGGACCAGCTGACATCATGTCAGTGATTCTCTCGTTAACACAGGTGTGAGTGTTGACGAGGACAAGGCTGGAGATCACTCTGTCATGCTGATTGAGTTCGAATAACCGACTGGAAGCTTCAAAAGGAGGGTGGTGCTTGGAATCATTGTTCTTCCTCTGTCAACCATGTTTACCTGCAAGGAAACATGTGCCGTCATCATTGCTTTGCACAAAAAGGGCTTCACAGGCAAGGAAATTGCTGCCATTAAGATTGCACCTAAATCAACCATTTATCGGATCATCAAGAACTTCAAGGAGAGAGGTTCATTTGTTGCGAAGAAGGCTTCAGGGTGCCCAAGAAAGTCCAGAAAGCGCCAGGACCGTCTCCTAAAATTGATTCAGCTGCGGGATCGGGGCACCACCAGTACAGAGCTTGCTCAGGAATGGCAGCAGGCAGGTGTGAGTGCATCTGCACGCACTGTGAGGTGAAGACTTTTGGAGGATGGCCTGGTGTCAAGAAGGGCAGCAAAGAAGTCACTTCTCTCCAGGAAAAACATCAGGGACAGACTGGTATTCTGCAAAAGGTACAGGGATTGGACTGCTGAGGACTGGGGTAAAGTCATTTTCTCTGATGAATCTCCTTTCCGATTGTTTGGGGCATTCGGAAAAAAGCTTGTCCAGAGAAGACAAGGTGAGCGCTACCATTAGTCCTGTGTCATGCCAACAGTAAAGCATCCTGAGACCATTCATGTGGGGTTGCTTCTCAGCCAAGGGAGTGGGCTCACTCACAATTATGCCTAAGAACACAGCCATGAATAAAGAATAAAGAACTTCTCCCAACCATCCAGGAACAGTTTGGTGACGAACAATGCCTTTTCCAGCATGATGGAGCACCTTGCCATAAGGCAAAAGTGACAACTAAGTGGCTCAGGGAACAAAACGTTGATATTTTGGGTCCATGGCCAGGAAACTCCCCAGACCTTAATCCCATTGAGAACTTGTGGCAAATCCTCAAGAGGGGGTGGACAAACAAAAACCCACAAATTCTGACAAACTCCAAGCATTGATTATGCAAGAATGGGCTGCCATCAGTGTGGCCCAGAAGATAATTGACATCCTGCCAGGACGGATTGCAGAGGTCTTGAAAAAGAAGGGTCAACACTGCAAATATTGACTCTTTGCATCAACTTCATGTAATTGTCAATAAAAGCCCTTGACACTTATGAAATGCTTGTAATTATACTTCAGTATTCCATAGTAACATCTGACAAATATATAAAAACACTGAAGCAGCAAACTTTGTGGAAATTAATATTTGTGTCATTCTCAAAACTTTTGGCCACAACTGTCTATTGGCTAGATATTGTCTGGTAGAGTATATTGTCTAGAGATTGTCTGGTAGAGTATATTGAGAAGAGATTGTCTGGTAGAGTATGTTGAGTAGAGATTGTCTGGTAGAGTATGTTGAGTAGAGATTGTCTGGTAGAGTATGTTGAGTAGAGATTGTCTGGTAGAGTATGTTGATTAGAGATTGTCTGGTAGAGTATGTTGAGTAGAGATTGTCTGGTAGAGTATGTTGATTAGAGATTGTCTGGTAGAGTATGTTGAGTAGAGACTGTGAACTGTGTAAGGAGATGTAGACAGACAGTGAACTGTGTAAGGAGATGTAGACAGACAGTGAACTGTGTAAGGAGATGTAGACAGACAGTGAACTGTGTAAGGAGATGTAGACAGACTGTGAACTGTGTAAGGAGATGTAGACAGACAGTGAACTGTGTAAGGAGATGTAGACAGACTGTGAACTGTGTAAGGAGATGTAGACAGACTGTGAACTGTGTAAGGAGATGTAGACAGACAGTGAACTGTGTAAGGAGATGTAGACAGACTCTGAACTGTGTAAGGAGATGGAGACAGACAGTGCATTCTGAAAGAATTTAGACTTCTTGACTTTTTCCACATTTTGTTACATTACAGCCTTATTCTAAAATGGATTAAAAAAAATCTAATCCTCGGCAATCTGCAAACAATAATCGATAATGACAAAACAAAAACAGGTTTTTATACTTTTTTTTGCAAAGTATAAAAATAAAAAAAAAATACCTTATTTACATAAGTATTCAGACTCTTTGTTATGAGACTCAAAATTGAGCTCAGGTGCATCCTGTTTCCTTTGATCATCCTTCAGATGTTTCTACAACTTGATAGGACTCCACCTGTGGTAAATTCAATTGATTGGACATGATTTGGAAAGGCACACACCTGTCTATATAAGGTCCCATTGTTGACAGTGCATGTCAGAGCAAAAACCAAGGCATGAGGTCGAATGAATTGTCCTTAGAGCTCAGATACAGGATTGTGTCGAGGCACAGATCTGGGGAAGGGTACCAAACATTTCTGCAGCCCTGAAGATCCCCAAGAGGGCCTTGGTCAGATAGGTGACTCCGATGGTCTGACAGAGCTCCAGAGTTCCTCTGTGGAGTTGGGAGAACCTTCCAGAAGGACAACCATCTCTGCAACACTCCATCAATCAGGCCTTTATGGTAGAGTGGCCAGATGGAAGCCACTCCTCAGTAAAAGACACATGACAAACTGCTTGGAGTTTGCAAAAAGGCACCTAAAGACTCTCAGACCATGAGAAAAAAGATTCTCTGGTCTGATGAAACCAAGATTGAACTCTTTGGCCTGAATGCCAAGCTGGAGGAAACCTGGTACCATCCCTACGATGAGGCATGGTGGTGGAAGCATCATGCTGTGGGGATGTTTTTCAGCAGCAGGGACTGGGAGACTAGTCAGGATCAAGGGTGAGATGAACGGAGCAAAGTACTGAGAGTTCCTTGATGAAAACCTACTCCAGAGCACTCAGGACCTCAGACTGGGGCGAAGGTTCACCTTCCAACAGGACAACGACCCTAAGCACACAGCCAAGACAATGCATTAGTGGCTTCGGGACAAGTCTCTGAATGTCCTTGAGTGCCCCAGCCAGAGCCCGGACTTGAACCGATCTAACAGCTCTGGAGAGACCTGAAAATAGCTGTGCAGCAATGCTCCCCATCCAACCTCAGAGAGGAATGGGAGAAACTCTCCAAATACACGTGTGCCAAGCTTGTAGCATCAAGGCTGTTATCGCTGTCAAAGGTTCTTCAACAAAGTGCGGAGTAAAGGGTCTGAATACTTATGTAAATGTAATATTTCCATTTTTCCAAAATGTCAATAAAACTGGGTATTGTGTGTAGATTGTAATGTAACAAAATGTGGAAAAAGTCAAGGGGTCTGAATACTTTCCGAATGCACTCTGTTGATGAAGGATTTTTGGAATTTACCATTTACCCAATTCTTATCTCTTTGGTGGTGTTTAGTGGATTTAGTGCCAACCAATGTATTTCATATCTAAGGGAGTGGATTCCATTAAATCCATAATTTCCTGTCTGTTTTTCTGTTTGTGGTGATAATGACCTACTAGTCACGTGACTCTCCAAACTCCCGCCAATTTGGCCACACTCATTCTTTCTTTGTGTTGTCACTAACTAAATATATCACCAGTAGTGATACCTATTTCAGTATTCTAGAACGTTAGTGTTACATCGTCCTCTTTTGGCACCAAAACTAAAACGGTCATTTCTGTTCATTCATGAAATACAGTGAGCTCCAGTGACACGTTTTTTCGTTGTTGTTTTGGCTCAGTCCTCCAGCACTTGAAATGATACAGTATAATGACTATGAGGTTAACATGCAGATTGTCACCTTTCATTTCAGACACAGATTACAGCATATTTGAATCCATATCGGGTGAACCGTTTAGAAATTACAGCACGTTTTGTACATAGTCTCCCCCATTTTAGGGAACCAAAAGTATTGGGACAAATTAACTTATGTGTATTAAAGTAGTGAAAAGTGTAGTATTTAGTCCCATATTCCTAGAACGCAATGACGACATCAAGGTTGTGACTCAACAAACTTGTTGGATGCATTTGTTGTTTGTTTTGGTTGTGTTTCAGATTATTTTGTGCCCAATAGAAATGAATGGTAAATAATGTATTGTGTCATTCTGGAGTCACTTTTGTTGTAAATAAGAATGGAATATGTTTCTAAACACTTCTACATGAATGTGGATGCTACCATAATTACGGATAGTCCTGAATGAATCATGAATAATGATGAGTAAGAAAGTTACAGACACACAAATATCATACCCTCAAGACATGCTAACCTCTCACCATTACAATAACAGGGGAGGTTAGCAATTATACCATTAATATTTTACCTTTATTTATTTATTTAACTAGGGAAGTCAATTAAGAATAAATTCTTATTTTCAATGACAACCTAGGAACAGTGGGTTAACTGCCAGTACTAGATAGAGAATATGGTTCAGATTTGTACCTTGTCAGCTCGGGGATCCAAACTTGCAACCTTTTGATCACTAGTCCAACGCTCTAACCACTAGGCTACGCTGCCTAGTGGTTTAGGCAGCGTAGCCTATAACATAGCATTTTGAGGAGGGTGTGATAGTTATGCTCTGTAACTTTCTCACACATGTTTGACTGAAATATTCTGCTTCTACAGAAGATTTCAGACCAAACTGAGGCTCTCTTCTCGCTAGTTATTCTTCCTGCAGTGAAGCATGTTCTTATTAATTTAACAAGGCAAGTCAGTTAAGAACAAATTCTTATTTAGAATGACGGCCTAGGAACAGTGGGTTAACTGCCTTGTTCAGGGGCAGAATGACAGATTTGTACCTTGTCAGCTCAGGGATTCGATCTAGCAACCTTTCGGTTACTGGCCCAACACTCTAACCACTAGGCTACCCTGCCATCCCATAATGACCATCTTCAGAGAACGATGTTCTAACTTATCTGCAGATAGTGGCTGTCCGGAGCACAAAAAAGCAAAGTCAGGGAGCCAAGTGAACGGCTCTTTCACAAAGTCAGGGAGCCAAGTGAACGGCTCTTTCACAAAGTCAGGGAGCCAAGTGAACGGCTCTTTCACAAAGTCAGGGAGCCAAGTGAACGGCTCTTTCACAAAGTCAGGGAGCCAAATGAACGGCTCTTTCACAAAGTCAGGGAGCCAAGTGAACGGCTCTTTCACAAAGTCAGGGAGCCAAATGAACGGCTCTTTCACAAAGTCAGGGAGCCAAGTGAACGGCTCTTTCACAAAGTCAGGGAGCCAAATGAACGGCTCTTTCACAAAGTCAGGGAGCCAAGTGAACGGCTCTTTCACAAAGTCAGGGAGCCAAATGAACGGCTCTTTCACAAAGTCAGGGAGCCAAATGAACGGCTCTTTCACAAAGTCAGGGAGCCAAGTGAACGGCTCTTTCACAAAGTCAGGGAGACAAATGAACGGCTCTTTCACAAAGTCAGGGAGCCAAATGAACGGCTCTTTCACAAAGTCAGGGAGCCAAGTGAACGGCTCTTTCACAAAGTCAGGGAGACAAATGAACGGCTCTTTCACAAAGTCAGGGAGCCAAGTGAACGGCTCTTTCACAAAGTCAGGGAGCCAAGTGAACGGCTCTTTCACAAAGTCAGGGAGACAAATGAACGGCTCTTTCACAAAGTCAGGGAGCCAAGTGAACGGCTCTTTCACAAAGTCAGGGAGCCAAGTGAACGGCTCTTTCACAAAGTCAGGGAGCCAAATGAACGGCTCTTTCACAAAGTCAGGGAGCCAAATGAACGGCTCTTTCACAAAGTCAGGGAGCCAAGTGAACGGCTCTTTCACAAAGTCAGGGAGCCAAGTGAACGGCTCTTTCACAAAGTCAGGGAGCCAAGTGAACGGCTCTTTCACAAAGTCAGGGAGCCAAATGAACGGCTCTTTCACAAAGTCAGGGAGCCAAATGAACGGCTCTTTCACAAAGTCAGGGAGCCAAGTGAACGGCTCTTTCACAAAGTCAGGGAGACAAATGAACGGCTCTTTCACAAAGTCAGGGAGCCAAATGAACGGCTCTTTCACAAAGTCAGGGAGCCAAGTGAACGGCTCTTTCACAAAGTCAGGGAGCCAAGTGAACGGCTCTTTCACAAAGTCAGGGAGCCAAGTGAACGGCTCTTTCACAAAGTCAGGGAGCCAAATGAACGGCTCTTTCACAAAGTCAGGGAGCCAAATGAACGGCTCTTTCACAAAGTCAGGGAGCCAAATGAACGGCTCTTTCACAAAGTCAGGGAGACAAATGAACGGCTCTTTCACAAAGTCAGGGAGCCAAATGAACGGCTCTTTCACAGAAGCGATTCGGTTCCCGACGTTCACCTAAAAGATCAGTTCAAAAAGAGCCGTTTGTTCGCGATTGAACCATCACTACCTGTAAGGCAGATTCACTGTTGTTTCTCAAGGGGCGGCTGTGGAATCGTACCCATAGGCTGGCTACCTGTGGCCAGCCGGGTTCTGATTGGATGTGGATGTGTTAAGCCTAATACAGAGACTATTTATTTTGGCTGTTGCCCGTGTAGGTTATATATTTAAGCAATAAGGCACGAGGGGGTTTGTGGTATATGGCCAATCTCAGAGTGCCTGGACACAGCCCTTAGTTGTGGTATATTGGCCATATATCACAAACCCCCGAGGTGCCTTATTGCTATAATAAACTGGTTACCAATGTAATTACAGCAGTAAAAATAAATGTTTTGTCATACCCGTGGCATGCGGTCTGATATACCACGGCTTGTCAGCCAATCAGCATTTAGGGCTCGAACCACCCAGTTTATAATTGCAAATATACAATGACTATTTGCTGATATTTTGTGATATATGGCAACTTCACGTTGGATCACCAAGAAGAGCTGTAAATAAGTCTTCAATATGAGTGTGTCAACTTGCCTTCTGCTGATGTCCTGCCCCCCTTACCGCTGCCAAAAGGTGCCTATATTAAGGTGCCTCTATTAAGGTGCCTCTATTAAGGTGCCTCTATTAAGGTGCCTATATTAAGGTGCCTCTATTAAGGTGCCTCTATTAAGGTGCCTCTATTAAGGTGCCTATATGAAGGTGCCTATATGAAGGTGCCTATATGAAGGTGCCTCTATTAAGGTGCCTCTATGAAGGTGCCTCTATGAAGGTGCCTATATTAAGGTGCCTCTATTAAGGTGCCTCTATTAAGGTGCCTCTATTAAGGTGCCTATATTAAGGTGCCTATATTAAGGTGCCTATATGAAGGTGCCTATATTAAGGTGCCTATATTAAGGTGCCTATATGAAGGTGCCTATATGAAGGTGCCTCTATTAAGGTGCCTCTATGAAGGTGCCTCTATGAAGGTGCCTATATTAAGGTGCCTATATTAAGGTGCCTATATTAAGGTGCCTATATTAAGGTGCCTATATGAAGGTGCCTATATTAAGGTGCCTCTATGAAGGTGCCTCTATGAAGGTGCCTATATTAAGGTGCCTATATTAAGGTGCCTATATGAAGGTGCCTCTATGAAGGTGCCTATAGTAATATTATTATTTTTTTTATTATTATGAAAAGGAAAACCTGCACACTGCTCTTGCCAGATAGTATAATTTTGTTTTATTCAAGCTTAGGGCAACACGTCTGTCTTTTCACCTTCAACAGAACCTTAATGTATTATTAAATTATTCCCACACACCTGCAACAAGGTAGATCAGATGTAGGGGTGTTTTTCTAAATGTTAACGTCAGGTTTATTCGGATTGTTTAGATTTAGAGGCAGCCAGTCAACTCAATACTCAATGAATGCATGTCTGCATTCGTTTAATTTCCTTTTCCTGTCTGTTATTCCCCGTGTGTGTTCCAAACGGAACCATATTCTCTATCTAGTACACCACTTCTCACCAGGGCACATAGTACCCGATATAGGGAATGGGGAGCCATTTGGGATGCAACCCATGTTGAGGAGGGTTGATGGACACTGAGTCGATTGAGGGGTCCTCTGGGACGTCAGATGATTTAACATTCTATTACCCAACATACAGCTGGGCCTGAGCCCTGGAGACACCGTTATAGAGTGTGTGTGTGTGTGTGCGTGGGTGCGCGTCCCCCTCGCTCTCTCTCTCTCTCTCTCTCTCATATGTTTTGTACAGAGCCCTAGAGATGTAGTTATAGTGCCTCAGTGTTAAAATGAACACATTAAGTCCCAAAGAGAGGCTCAGTGTCACACGATATCATGTGAGAAGATAGGATTCAGTGGACATGTCTAGTCCATGTTCTGTACATTGGAAACATGTAGAGCCTTGTAAAACTGCTAACAGCTGATGTGTTCATGTTACTCTCCACTCGAGGTACAAGCCATAGCTGAAGGATTTAGTACTTTGCTTCCATTCAACCACATTAGTGAGGTCAGATCATTGATGTTGAGCGATTAGGCCTGGCTCGCAGTCAACATTCCAATTCATCCCAAAGGTGTTCAGTGGGGTTGAGGTCAGGGCTCTGTGCAGGCCAGTCAAGTTCTTCCACACAGATCTTGACAAACCATTGCTGTATGGACCTCGCTTTGTGCACGGGGGCAGGCAGCGTTCTCCTGGCATTCTCCTAAAATTTGACAAACTGACTTATTGGTAAGGTG
Organism: Oncorhynchus clarkii lewisi; assembly: GCF_045791955.1. Taxonomy (NCBI): domain Eukaryota; kingdom Metazoa; phylum Chordata; class Actinopteri; order Salmoniformes; family Salmonidae; genus Oncorhynchus; species Oncorhynchus clarkii. The sequence goes on along the minus strand of NC_092160.1, from coordinate 32,303,479 downwards.
GCACCCTATGATGGTGCCACGTTGAAAGTCACTGAGCTCTTCAGTAATGCCATTCTACAGCCAATGTTTGTCTATAGAGATTGCATGGTTGTGTGCTCAATTTTATACACATGTCAGCAACAGGTGTGGCTGAAATAGCCAGTGTTTATTTTTTTATCCGTTATTTTACAAGGTAAGTTGACTAAGAACACGTTCTCATTTACAGCAACGACCTGGGGAATAGTTACAGGGGAGAGGAGGGGGGTGAATGAGCCAATTGTAAACTGGGGATTATTAGGTAACCGTGATGGTTTGAGGGCCAGATTGGGAATTTAGCCAGGACACCGGGGTTAACACCCCTAGTCTTACGATAAGTGCCATGGGATCTTTAATGACCTCAGAGAGTCAGGACACACGTTTAACGTCCCATCCGAAAGACGGCACCCTACACAGGGCAGTGTCCCCAATCACTGCCCTGGGGCATTGAGATATTATTTAGACCAGAGGACAGAGTGCCTCCTACTGGCCCTCCAACACCACTTCCAGCAGCATCTGGTCTCCCATCCAGGGACTGACCAGGACCAACCCTGCTTAGCTTCAGAAGCAAGCCAGCAGTGGTATGCAGGGTGGTATGCATACTTTTGTACACTGGATAAACAAATAAACAAACAAATAAATTGTTTTGTTTTTGTTGAAATACAGGCCTACACTAAAGAGGTCATGATTTATGAGGGAACATTTCATCTACATTATTCAGGGCCTCTTAGTTTCCATCTCCCCTGCCTTTTCTCTCAGTGTCACAACACAACAGCACTCATAGATACATGTGGTTCTCATCACGGCGGGTCGATAGACAGGGTGATATGTGATCGTCCAGGGAGGCTCAACATTGATTTCCCATAATGTAGAGATGACATGTGGTCACACAGCCCTTTTATTTTTACCAACAATCATGTTCTCCAATAAGTCAGCATCTCACTGGAGAGCCAGAGAGCTTGATAGTTTGAGCTAAAAGGGATGGGGTAGAATGAGGGGATGGGGGGGATTTGTGGTCTTTGCAAGTTACCTTGACTTGGTAGAAACACTGTAATGTCACTTCATTTGGTCCCTTTTTTATCCTGAAGCTTCACATTGTACAACATACAACACACTGTACACCAGTGATTCCCGACCGTTCTTTGTGCTTGATGACCCACCTCAAGCTTTTGGAGTTGACTTAACCAAGTAGAGTCAACAAAAAACATATTCATCACCAGGCGTCCAGTCTTCACCTGGGACCCTAAAGGAATCAACCTCAACCTGGTCCACTCTTCACCTGGGACCCTAAAGGAATCAATCTCAACCAGGTCCAGGCTACACCTGGGACCCTAAAGGAATCAATCTCAACCAGGTCCAGTCTTCACCTGGGTCCCTAAAGGAATCAACTTCAACCAGGTCCAGTCTTCACCTGGGACCCTAAAGGAATCAATCTCAACCAGGTCCAGTCTTCACCTGGGACCCTAAAGGAATCAACCTCAACCAGGTCCAGTCTTCACCTGGGACCCTAAAGGAATCAATCTCAACCAGGCGTCCAGTCTTCACCTGGGACCCTAAAGGAATCAACCTCAAACAGGTCCAGTCTTCACCTGCGACCCTAAAGGAATCAATCTCAACCAGGCGTCCAGTCTTCACCTGGGACCCTAAAGGAAACAACCTCAACCAGGCGTCCAGTCTTCACCTGGGACCCTAAAGGAAACAACCTCAACCAGGTCCAGTCTGGGACCGAAACAGAATCAATCTCAACCAGGCGTCCAGTCTTCACCTGGGACCCTAAAGGAATCAACCTCAACCTACCTTTGGGAAACACAATTGCATCCCTGTTAGTGTTACATCATTGACTAACCCTGTATCTTCTGTGTCTGTTCCAGGGTTCCTGTCTACAGGAGACCAGGCAGCTAAGGGGAACTACGGCCTACTGGACCAGATCCAGGCTCTGAGGTGGATCAGTGAGAACATTGGATACTTCGGAGGAGACTCCAACCGTATCACGGTGTTCGGATCTGGGATAGGAGCATCCTGTGTCAGCCTGCTCACCCTCTCACACCACTCTGAAGGTAGGAACACACTCTGTCCATGATTAGTATGGGATGGGGGGATTGTGTACTGGATGTCACTGTGTCAGAATCAGTTGAGGAAGTCTGGTATTTAGTGGGTATTTACACTGAGCGGGAACTGGAACACGTTGTCGTACAAGACAATACAGAGCATCTCAAACATGCCCAGTGGGTGAAAGAACTGGGACGTTTTCAGCTTCCAGGTATTGTGTACAGATCCTTGCAGCATGGGGTTGTGCATTATCATGCTGAAAAATTAGGTGATGGCGACGGATGAATGGCACGACAATGGGCCTCAGGATCTCGTCACGGTCTCTCTGTCCATTCAAATTGCCATCGATAAAATGCAATAGTGTTCATTGTCCATTGTATAACCCCACCACCGTACTCTGTTCAGGACGTTGACATCAGAAAACTGCTTGCCCACTCGACACCATTGGCACCTGCATAGATTTAATCTGAGTATAGTCTGGTTTACAGTTGATTTACTGAAATAGATTTAATCTGAGTATCTAGTTTACAGTTGATTTACTGACATATATTTAACCTGAGTATCTGGTTTACAGTTGATTTACTGACATATATTTAACCTGAGTATCTGGTTTACAGTTGATTTACTGAAATAGATTTAATCTGAGTATCTAGTTTACAGTTGATTTACTGACATAACTGTTTTTGGGATTTGTTATCCGGAGATGCTTGGGGGGGTAAAGTGGATATCCAGTATCCAGGGACCACCACCCCTCCCCCAACCCCAACCCTGTATAATGGAACCATCCAAACATCTAATCATGACAGATGTTGCTTATCTAGTGGCTAACATCATGCCTCAACCACTCAATGGAGATGAACTGTTCATGATGGACCTGTTGCACACACAGACACAGACACACACACACACACACAGATACAGGACAGGAAGGACAGTATAGATGTCATGCTGCTCTTAACTGCTGCCTAACATGATGAACGGACACATGCTGGGTTGTGCTGTGGTTGTGTGCGTGTGCATGTGTGTGTGTGCGTATACTTGGGTGTGTGTGTGTGTGTGTGTGTGTGTGTGTGTGTAGTATGTATTTTTTATTAAATCCTTTAATAGTTCCTGGAACTTGTGTACATAGATTTATACGGGAAGCTCTATGAGCATCACGGAATTATGGCTCTCTCCGGATATACTGTCCCCTTTCCATTTAGCCAGCTGGGTTCTCAGTACATCCGACAGGAATAAAGAAGTGCCTGGGAAGAAGGCCGGTTGTGTTTGTTTCATGATTAACGACTCATGGTGTGATTGTGACAACGTACAGAAATTCAAGTCCTTTTGTTCACCCAACCTTGAATACCTCACAATCAAATACCAACCGCATTCCCTCCCAAGATAATTTTATTTTGTTATAGTCACAGCTGCGTATATTCCCCATCAAACTGATACCACGACGGCCCTCAAGGAGCTACACTGGACTTTATGTAAACTGGAAACCACATATCCTGAGGCCGCATTTATTGTAGCTGTGGATTTTAACAAAGCAAATTTGAGGAAAATGCTACCAAAGTTCTATCAACACATGGACTGTAGTACTCGCTCTGGTAAAACACTTGACCACTGCTACTCCCCTTTTCCAGAGGCCCTCCCCTGCCCAGAGGCCCTCCCATCCCCTGCCCAAACCCGAACCCACGGATAGAATGCAGCATTCGCGCAAAACTGAAAAGCGAGAACCACTGCATTCAACCATGGCAAGGTGATTGGGAATATGGTCAAATACAAACAGTGTAGTTTTTCCCTGCTTAAGGCAATCAAACAGGCAAAATTTCAGTACAGAGACAAAGTGGAGTCACAATTCAACGGCTCAGACACGAGATGTATGTGGCAGGGTCTACAGGTCTATAGACAATCACGGATTACAAAGGGACACCAACGTGAAGAAGTCGCAATAGTTCCTTTTAAACCTCAGGAGACTGAACAAATTTGGCTTGGCCCCTAAGACCCTCACAAACCTTTACAGATGCACAATTGAGAGCATCCTGTCGAGGTTGTATTGCCGCCGGGTACAGCAACTGCATCGCCCGCAACCGCAAGGCTTTCCAGAGGGTGGTACGATCTGCCAAATTCATCACCGGGGGCAAACTACCTGCCCTCTAGCACACCTACCTCACCCGATGTCACAGGAAGGCCAAAAAGATCATCAATGACATCAACCACCCGAGCCACTGCCTGTTCACCCCGCTATCATCCAGAATGTGAGGTCAGTACAGGTGCATCAAGGCTGGGACAGAGAGACTGAAAAACAGCCTCTGTCTCAAGGCCATCAGACTGTTAGCCATCACTAGTCAGCTACCACCCAGCTACTCAACCCTGCACCTTAGAGGCTGCTGCCCTATAGACATGGAATAACTGGTCACTTTAATAATGGAACACCAGTCACTTTAATAATGTTTACATACTGCTTTACTCATCTCATATATACAGTATTCTATTCTACGGTATTTAGTCAATGCCACTCTGACATTACTCATCCTAATATTTAAATATTTCTACATTCCATTCTTTTACTTTTAGATGTGTGTATTGTTGTGAATTGTTAGATACTAACTTACTGCACTGTTGAAGCTAGAAAGACACGCATTTCACTACACCTGCAATAACATCTGCCAAAAATGTGATTGTGGCCAATAACATTTGATTTTGATATTAGGTAGCTTGTTACAGCAAATACGTTAACAAGGTCCCACTTTGTAGATGTTCAACAGATGGTCATACTATCAACAAACTATCTGTTGATAAGCAACTGCTTGTTAAGGTTACAGTTCGGTTTAGAATAAAGATTAAGGTAAGAATTAAGGTTAGGGTTAGGGCTAGGGTTAATCCATTTTTAAGCATTCGCCATGTAATGCTACATATGAGCAAGGACCTTACACAGAAACACGTTACATGGCAGATCGTCAAGGAAGGAAGGACAGAAGGAAGAAAGGACAGACGGACGGATGGGAGGGAGGAAGGAAAGTAAATGATTACCATAATTGTATTTTTACCAACTGGGAATTCCTGGCTTGGTTTTATGATGAAGGCGCCCACCCCCATGTGTTTATAAAGAGACCATTTCAGCACCACTGCTTTGTTTAAAGGACCAGGTTTTATCCAATTACAGGACACAGTTTTTGTTTCTAATTGGCATTAAAGCGTTACTAATTGCCTTTTGGTTTCCCTTCAGATAAATGGCTTCCGTTTGAATTTTTACCATAAATGCATTTTTTATTCAGCCTCCGTAATGCTACGCTCCGTGTACCATGATATTATACAGCCTCAGAAACCAGATCCTCTCTGCCTCCTCCTTTCTAAATTGGACATTACCGGGGCTGCTGGAGTTTGTTGCCTCTTGAATAGATATGTATGATACCCTAGTACTCAGTTTGACCAGATAAAGGAGAACAGAGTGAAACTAGTGAGATGGTTGATAATTGAAGTAGGAAGCTTTCCATCACGACAGGGCCTCTTGTGAGGAGTGTTACCAACGGCAATCACATTCCCCCCTACTCTCTCACTGCTCTCTCTCCACCTCTCTCTCTGTCTCTGTCGCTCTCTCGTGTAATTACGTGAAGTTTCAGACTGAAGTGGGCCTTCCTTTCTAAAAGTGACAGGAAAAACTAGAGATTAAATAGATTTCCACATCTGCTTATAAAAACAGCACTTATTCTCGCTCTGCTTCTCTCCCTCCCTCCCTCCCTCCCTCCCTACCCCCTCCCTCCCTCCCTCCCTTCCTCTCCCTCTCTCCCCCTCTCCCTCCCTCCCTAAACCTGTTTGGTTGTCTATGTAGCCTAGGCAATAGAACCCCAACAACAACTAAACCAGAGCGCCCAAACCACTCAGCGACGTGGAATTTGAAGTAAAATCTATAATCAAATGAATTATAAACCATGGCACTTGCAGCTAGCACACCTGACTGCAGTAGCTGTTGGTGTTGGACAGCATCCAGATGTCCTTGCCTGTGTCATCCCGGTGTATACGGTATTACCAGTAGTGCCCACACAAGGGGCGCATTACATTTGTTTTACGTTAAAAAAAAGCACCAAAAAAATGTCAATTGCCAGAATGGTAACAAAATGCTAACAAGTATCAATGAATCCCCATAGAGAATGCTAGGTAAGTGCTAACAAACACATGCAAACATTTACTACTAAGACAGACAACCCAGTTCACAAGTCATAAAAACATCTATAAAACAGCAAGGATCTGAATGGATATTCAGTGTGTGACAGGTTAGTATAGCGGTGAACCTATAGGTCTACAGTGGTGAACCTATAGGTCTTCAGTGGTGAACCTATAGGCCTTCAGTGTGTGACAGGTTAGTATAGTGGTGAACCTATAGGTCTTCAGTGGTGAACCTATAGGCCTTCAGTGTGTGACAGGTTAGTATAGTGGTGAACCTATAGGTCTTCAGTGGTGAACCTATAGGTCTTCAGTGGTGAACCTATAGGTCTTCAGTGGTGAACCTATAGGTCTTCAGTGTGACAGGTTAGTACAGTGGTGAACCTATAGGTCTTTAGTGGTGAACCTATAGGTCTTCAGTGGTGAACCTATAGGTCTTCAGTGGTGAACCTATAGGTCTTCAGTGGTGAACCTATAGGCCTTCAGTGGTGAACCTATAGGTCTTTAGTGGTGAACCTATAGGTCTTCAGTGTGACAGGTTAGTACAGTGGTGAACCTATAGGTCTTCAGTGGTAAACCTATAGGTCTTCAGTGGTGAACCTATAGGCCTTCAGTGGTGAACCTATAGGTCTTCAGTGGTGAACCTATAGGTCTTCAGTGGTGAACCTATAGGTCTTCAGTGTGTAACAGGTTAGTACAGTAGTGAACCTATAGGTCTTCAGTGGTGAACCTATAGGCCTTCAGTGTGTGACAGGTCAGTACAGTGGTGAACCTATAGGTCTTTAGTGGTGAACCTATATGTCTTCAGTGTGTGACAGGTCAGTACAGTGGTGAACCTATAGGTCTTCAGTGGTGAACCTATAGGTCTTCAGTGTGTGACAGGTTAGTACAGTGGTGAACCTATAGGCCTTCAGTGTGACAGGTTAGTACAGTGGTGAACCTATAAGCCTTCAGTGTGTGACAGTTTGGTACAGTGGTGAACCTATAGGTCTTCAGTAGTGAACCTATAGGTCTTCAGTGTGTGACAGTGGTGAGTGAACCTATAGACCTTCAGTGTGTGACAGGTTAGTACAGTGGTGAACCTATAGGTCTTCAGTGTGTGACAGGTTAGTACAGTGGTGAACCTATAGGTCTTCAGTGTGTGACAGGCTGGTGATTCTGAAAGGACAACAACAGTAATACCAGACACTCATGTAGGAGAGAGAACGTTATGTAAAACACAAAGGGCCAGTGGGGTAGTGGAGGGGATACGAAGGTATAAGCAGGGTACCCACTTCATTTTTTCAGTGGGCATTTCGTTTACTCACCTCTTTAATCCCGACTGATATGTATCGAAGTAGTGTAATGGAGGTATACGACTTAACAACCGTGTAGAACAATAGAGAAATTATACACAAAGTAGTCTACACAATCGGAAAGCAGGTAAATTATATTCACATGCACGCCCGCACACAGCCTAGTTTCAGCGGAATATCATCCGCAGGCAGCAAGAGTCTGCAGCTCACAACTGGTTCTGGCATGGAGCAGCCTGACAGAAGTGTGACATCGGTAGCCGGTAGGGTATGAAATACGTTTCAACTGATGATATCTCCCAGTAAATGCTAACTAAGGCAACAATGGGTATGCAAACCAAGTATTGAAAAAGTGTAGACCGAAGTGTTGGTTTGTAGGCTATTGTCATCATGCGCTGTTAGCATCAGAAGCGTAGTAGACAGCTAACAAAAAACTAGCCAACTTTACCCAGTTATCTTGGTCCTTTTTTAGAGAGACAAGCTGCAGAAGGAGGGGCTACAATTCCCAATCATTTATCAGTGCAATTTTGACAGCCAACTACAGTAGCTGAAAAAGTTTGAGAGTTTATCAAATGTTCCTTGGTTAGATTTTAGCTCATCTTGCTAGCATTAGTTGTTGAAACTTGTTGTTGTGCACAACTGAAGGAGAGAGAGGCTACCTTTTCATGGTTGTTTGATCAATAAGAATGTAAAGTTACCACATGGAAGAGGACTCCTGTGGTATTTAGGTATTTGCAGAAATTCATTCAGGTGTATTTTGTGGCTTTTGGCGAATGTGTTCTAATGATCTAAAGTCGCGCTGTTGCTACTTCCTGTAAACACACAGTCCAGTTCAATGTGAATGTTGGCAGGCCCTACTTCCTGTAAACACACAGTCCAGTTCAATGTGGATGATGGCAGGCCCTACTTCCTGTAAACACACAGTCCAGTTCAATGTGATTGATGGCAGGCCCTACTTCCTGTAAACACACAGTCCAGTTCAATGTGAATGTTGGCAGGCCCTACTTCCTGTAAACACACAGTCCAGTTCAATGTGGATGATGGCAGGCCCTACTTCCTGTAAACACACAGTCCAGTTCAATGTGATTGATGGCAGGCCCTACTTCCTGTAAACACACAGTCCAGTTCAATGTGAATAATGGCAGGCCCTACTTCCTGTAAACACACAGTCCAGTTCAATGTGAATGATGGCAGGCCCTACTTCCTGTAAACACACAGTCCAGTTCAATGTGAATGATGGCAGGCCCTACTTCTTGTAAACACACAGTCCAGTTCAATGTGAATAATGGCAGGCCCTACTTCCTGTAAACACACAGTCCAGTTCAATGTGGATGATGGCAGGTCCTACTTCCTGTAAACACACAGTCCAGTTCAATGTGAATGATGGCAGGCCCTACTTCCTGTAAACACACAGTCCAGTTCAATGTGGATGATGGCAGGCCCTACTTCCTGTGAACACACAGTCCAGTTCAATGTGAATGATGGCAGGCCCTACTTCCTGTAAACACACAGTCCAGTTCAATGTGAATGATGGCAGGCCCTACTTCCTGTAAGCACACAGTCCAGTTCAATGTGGATGATGGCAGGCCCTACTTCCTGTAAACACACAGTCCAGTTCAATGTGAATAATGGAAGGCCCTACTTCCTGTAAACACACAGTCCAGTTCAATGTGAATGATGGCAGGCCCTACTTCCTGTAAACACACAGTCCAGTTCAATGTGAATAATGGAAGGCCCTACTCCCTGTAAACACACAGTCCAGTTCAATGTGAATGATGGCAGGCCCTACTTCCTGTAAACACAAAGTCCAGTTCAATGTGAATGATGGAAGGCCCTACTCCCTGTAAACACACAGTCCAGTTCAATGTGAATGATGGCAGGCCCTACTTCCTGTAAACACAAAGTCCAGTTCAATGTGAATGATGGAAGGCCCTACTCCCTGTAAACACACAGTCCAGTTCAATGTGAATGATGGCAGGCCCTACTTCCTGTAAACACAAAGTCCAGTTCAATGTGAATGATGGCAGGCCTGTGTGGCAAATGGCTTGTTTGTATAAAGGCCTACTGTAGTTCTGATTGGCTATAGCACACCGATCTATGGCTCTATTTTCCCTCAGCTTGCATTTTTTCACTATTCTGAATGTCTAAATCAATCAATCAAATGTATTTATAAAGCCCTTTTTACATCAGCAGATGTCACAAAGTGCTGCACAGAAACCCAGCCTAAAACCCCAAACAGCAAGCAATGCAAATGTAGAAGCACAGTGGCTAGGAAAAACTCCATAGAAACGCAGGAAACTATAGAGAAACCAGGCTCTGAGGGGTGGCCAGTTCTCTGTACCGGGTGAAGATTATAAGAATACATGGCCATTTAAAGCCAGATTGTTCTTCATGTGTTTAAACGTTCATAGATGACCAGCAGGGTCAAATAATAATCACAGTGCTTGTAGAGGGTACAACAGGTCAGTACCTCAAGGAGTAAATGTCAGTTGGCTTTTCATAGCCGAGCATTCAGAGGTCGAGACAGCAGGTGCGGCAGAGAGAGAGTGGAAAACAGCACGTCTGGTGAACAGGTCAGGGTTCCCTAGCCGCAGGCGGAACAGTTCTTTGTGTTGAAATACTGAAGGTTTTCAACTCTTGTTATGGTGGTGATTTGACAACATTACAATCAGGGTGTTGAATTGGACTCGCATTTTTCTGGTCTCGGTCTTGACTCAGTCTCTCCCTGGTCTTGACTCAGTCTCCCCCTGGTCTTGACTCAGTCTCCCCCTGGTCTTGACTCAGTCTCCCCCTGGTCTCGACTCAGTCTCCCCCTGGTCTCGACTCAGTCTCCCCCTGGTCTCGACTCAGTCTCCCCCTGGTCTCGACTCAGTCTCCCCCTGGTCTCGACTCAGTCTCCCCCTGGTCTCGACTCAGTCTCCCCCTGGTCTTGACTCGGACTCAGACCCCTTGTCCCCCTCCTGGTCTCGGTCTCGACTCAGTCTCCCCCTGGTCTTGACTCGGACTCAGACCCCTTGTCCCCCTCCTGGTCTCGGTCTTGACTCAGGCTCCCCCTGGTCTTGACCTAGTCTCCCCCTGGTCTTGACTCAGTCTCCCCCTGGTCTTGACTCGGACTCAGACCCCTTGTCCCCCTCCTGGTCTCGGTCTTGACTCAGTCTCCCCCTGGTCTTGACTCAGACTCAGACCCCTTGTCCCCCTCCTGGTCTCGGTCTCGACTCAGTCTCCCCCTGGTCTTGACTCAGTCTCCCCCTGCTCTTGACTCAGACTCAGACCCCTTGTCCCCCTCCTGGTCTCGGTCTCGACTCAGTCTCCCCCTGGTCTTGACTCAGTCTCCCCCTGCTCTTGACTCAGACTCAGACCCCTTGTCCCCCTCCTGGTCTCGGTCTCGACTCAGTCTCCCCCTGGTCTTGAATCAGTCTCCCCCTGGTCTTGACTCGGACTCAGACCCCTTGTCCCCTTCCCGGTCTCGGTCTTGACTCAGTCTCCCCCTGGTCTTGAATCGGACTCAGACCCCTTGTCCCCCTCCTGGTCTCGGTCTCGACTCAGTCTCCCCCTGGTCTTGACTCAGTTTCCCCCTGGTCTTGACTCGGACTCAGACCCCTTGTCCCCTTCCTGGTCTCGGTTTTGACTCAGTCTACCCCTGGTCTTGACTCAGACTCAGACCCCTTGTCCCCTTCCCGGTCTCGGTCTTGACTCAGTCTACCCCTGGTCTTGACTCGGACTCAGACCCCTTGTCCCCTTCCCGGTCTCGGTCTTGACTCAGTCTCCCCCTGGTCTTGAATCGGACTCTGACCCCTTGTCCCCCTCCTGGTCTCGGTCTTGACTCAGTCTCCCCCTGGTCTTGACTCAGTCTCCCCCTGGTCTTGACTCAGTCTCCCCCTGGTCTTGACTCGGACTCAGACCCCGGACTCAGACCCCCCTCCTGGTCTCGGTCTTGACTCAGTCTCCCCCTGGTCTTGACTCAGTCTCCCCCTGGTCTCGACTCGGACTCAGACCCCTTGTCCCCTTCCTGGTCTCGGTCTTGACTCAGTCTCCCCCTGGTCTTGACTCGGACTCGATTTACTCCAGTCTGGTCTCGCTTTAGGTGGTCTCGAACACAACACTGATAGATATGTACATATAGGTAGGGATAACGTGACTGGCAACATGATAGATAATAAACAGTGACAACACCGACTGTGAGGAGTGAAAAGCGTTAGTGCAAAACGGGTCAATGCAGATAGTCCTGGGAGCTATTAACTATTTAACTAATTGCAGTATTTATCAAACGTATGGCTTGGTGGGTAGTAGCTGTTCAGGGTCCTGTTATTTCCAGACTTGGTGCACCGGTACCACTTGCAGTGCGGTAGCAGAGAGAACAGTCTAGACTTAAGCTGCGCTGCAGGTGTAACTGACCTCAAGAAGCTCCCATTTTGCTTGTTGTGTTTCTATGTAAACAAACACACTGGCTCAAACAGCTGCTTTGGGAAGGTAGTAGCAGGAAACTTCATACTGTAAAATGATCAAACAGCTGCTTTGGGAAGGTAGTAGCAGGAAACTTCATAATGAAAAATGATCAAACAGGTGATATGATGAACACGATCTGCTTTATCCATTAACCTAGTTCACAAGTTGACTGCAGGTATTATTTAAAACGTGCAAATATTAAAAAGTATTACGAAACGGTATTGGAAAATAATACTAAGGATATTTTTTTTAAATACAAACGATATATTACCCATCACTAGTAGCTGTGTAGGATTGGAATAGTGATTTCCTATCCCTGTAAGTGGACTGCTAGCGTCCAGGGAAAGTGCTTTCTATTGAGTTTCCTCAGACTGACATGCTCTGTGAATGAAAATTAAATCAGGAAATAAGATTGTAAACAACGCTGTATTGTTCTTCTCTGGGGTTTGACTTGGCTGATTTAACCATGAATAAAATATATGCTGATATGTTCTGTTATTCCTGATACCGTATCGTAGAAAAAGAGGCTGTGTCACATGCAGTACAATGTGTTCCACATCTGGAGGTCCCATGTAAGCTCAGTCGGTAGAGCATGGAGCTTGTACTGCCAGGGTCGTGGGTTCAATTACCACGGGGAATAGTACAAAAAAATGTGTGCACTGTACAGTCGTGGCCAAAAGTTATGAGAATGACAAATGTTCATTTTCACATAGTCTGCTGCCTCCGTTTGTATGATGGCAATTTGCATATACTCCAGAATGTTATGAAGAGTGATCAGAGGAATTGCAATTAATTGCAAAGTCCCTCTTTGCCATACACATGAACTGAATCCCCCAAAAAACATTTCCACTGAATTTCAGCCCTGCCACAAAAGGACCAGCTGACATCATGTCAGTCATTCTCTTGTTAATACAGGTGTAAGTGTTGACGAGGACAAGGCTGGAGATCACTCTGTCTTGCTGATTGAGTTCGAATAACAGACTGGAAGCTTCAAAAGGAGGGTGGTGCTTGGAATCATTGTTCTTCCTCTGTCAACCATGGTTACCTGCAAGGAAACACGTGCCATCATCATTGTTTTGCCCAAAAAGAGCTTCACAGGCAAGGATATTGCTGCCAGTAAGATTGCACCTAAATCAATCATTTATCAGATCATCAAGAACTTCAAGGAGAGTGGTTCATTTGTTGTGAAGAAGACTTCAGGGCGCCCAAGAAAGTCCAGCAAGTGCAAGGACCGTCTCCTAAAGTTGATTCAGTTGCGGGATCGGGGCACCACCAGTACAGAGCTTGCTCAGGAATGGCAGCAGGCAGGTGTGAGTGCATCTGCACACACAGTGAGGCGAAGACTTTTGGAGCCACATCTCTCCAGGAAAAACATCAGGGACTGATGCAGTGGAAATTATTTTGGGGGATTCAGTTCATTTGCATGGCAAAGAGGGACTTTGCTATTAATTGCAATTCATCTGATCACTCTTCATAACATTCGGGAGTATATGCAAATTGCCATCATGCAAACTGAGGCAGCAAACTTTGTGAAAATTAATATTTGTGTCATTCTCAAAAATGTGGGTCACGACTGCATGTGTGTGTAACTGTAATAACCTCTAACTACTACAGTGAGCAGTGGGTAGACTGATACAAATGATCTGTGACCCTGACTGCATTAGCATTAACAACACTAGCAAACTAGCAACACTAGCAACATTAGCAACATTAATAACATTAGCAACACTAGCAACAATAGCAACATTAGCACACTAGCAACATTAGCAACATTAGCAACATTAATAACATTAGCAACACTAGCAACAATAGCAACATTAGCAACATTTGCAACATTAACAACATTAGCTAAATTAACAACATTAACAACACTAGCAACCTTAGCAACATTAGCAACTAGCAACCTTAGCAACATTAGCAACTAGCAACATTAACAACTATCAACATTAGCAACTAACAACATTAATTAACATTAGCAATATTAACAACATTAGCAACTAGCAACATTAACAACATTAGCAACATTAGCAACATTAACAACATGAACAACATTAGCAACATTAGCAACATTAGCAACATTAGCAACATTAACAATGTCAGCAGCATGAACAATGTCAGCTGTATGAACAATGTCAGCTGCATGAACAATGGTGGAATGCACTGTATCCCATGGAGAGAAAGCAGATGTCAAGGATTTCAACCACTTGAAAGATTAGAGAGATAAAGAGAGAGACAGAGAGAGAGAGAGAGAGAGAGAGAGAGAGAGATGAAAGATCGATGCCCGGAGGCAGAAGGGGGCTGGGGTTTAATCCTTCCCTCCCTCCTATCCTCCCCTCCATGCATCCCTCCCTCCTATCCTCCCCTCCATGCATCCCTCCCTCCTATCCTCCCCTCAATCTCTCCCTCTCTCCCCTCCATCTCTCGCTCCCCTCCATCCCTCCCTCCCTCTCTCCCCTCCATCGCTCCATCCCTCTCTCCCCTCCATCTCTCCCTCTCTCCCCTTCATCCCCCCCTCTCTCCCTCTCTCCCCTTCATCCCTCCCTCTATCCCCTCCATCCCTTCTTCTCTCATTCTCTCCCCTTCATCTCTCCCTCTCTCCCTCTCTCCCTCTCTTCCATCCCTCTCTCTACTCCTCCCGTCCATCTCTTTCTAATAGAATGGCTTCTCTTCACAGTTCCTACTCATGTTCAGTACAAACAGCAGCAGCAGCAGTCATACTGTTACAGTAGAACCCCATACTGAATCCCAATGCCCTCCTCAGCACCAAGACCACTTCTCACACACCTTTAATCACACCTTTCTGGAGGGGGAATGCAACTAACCACTGTCTGAACATCATCACTACGTAATCTGAGGGACAGGAAGAGGGAGAGAGAAAGAGAGGGGGAGAGAGATAAAGACAGAGAGAAAGAGAGAGATGGGAGAGAAACCTGCTGTTTTCGACCCTCTCTCGCTCTCTCCCTCCCTCTCACTCTCTGCCGCATCTGCTGTCTCGACCTCTGAATGGTCGACTATGAAAAGCCAACTGACATTTACTCCTGATATGCTAACCTGTTGCACCCTCTACAACCACTGTGACCCTGCTGGTCATCTATGAACGTTTGAACATCTTGACGAACGATCTGACTTTAATGGCCATGTGCTCTTATAATCTCCACCCGGCACAGCCAGAAGAGGACTGGTCACCCCTCAGAGCCTGATTCCTCTCTAGGTTTCTTTCTAGGTTCCTGCCTTTCAACTTTTTCCTAGCCAATGTGCTTGCTTGCATACGCATTGCTTGCTGTTTGGGATGTTAGACTGGACTTCTGTATAAGTACTTTGTAACATCTGCTGATGTAAAAAAGGCTTAAAAAAAGAGAGAGAGAGAGAGAGAGAGAGAGAGAGAGAGAGAGAGAGAGAGAGAGAGAGAGAGAGAGAGAGAGACACACACAGAGGTAGATAATGTGTGTGTGTTTAATGTGTGACATTCCAGACGCAACATTCGTGTATAAACGCCTGTCCATCACCTCGTTATACCTTTCAGGTTTAGCTTAGTAGTGAGAACAGATAGCCTTGGTGTACCTGTCAGGTTTAGCTTAGTAGTGAGAACAGATAGCCTCGGTGTACCTGTCAGGTTTAGCTTAGTAGTGAGAACAGATAGCCTTGGTGTACCTGTCAGGTTTAGCTTAGTAGTGAGAACAGATAGCCTCGGTGTACCTGTCAGGTTTAGCTTAGTAGTGAGAACAGATAGCCTCGGTGTACCTGTCAGGTTTAGCTTAGTAGTGAGAACAGATAGCCTTGGTGTACCTGTCAGGTTTAGCTTAGTAGTGAGAACAGATAGCCTCGGTGTACCTGTCAGGTTTAGCTTAGTAGTGAGAACAGATAGCCTTGGTGTACCTGTCAGGTTTAGCTTAGTAGTGAGAACAGATAGCCTCGGTGTACCTGTCAGGTTTAGCTTAGTAGTGAGAACAGATAGCCTCGGTGTAGCTGTCAGGTTTAGCTTAGTAGTGAGAACAGATAGCCTTGGTGTACCTGTCAGGTTTAGCGTAGTAGTGAGAACAGATAGCCTTGGTGTACCTGTCAGGTTTAGCTTAGTAGTGAGAACAGATAGCCTTGGTGTACCTGTCAGGTTTAGCTTAGTAGTGAGAACAGATAGCCTGATAGTCTCTATCAGACCAGGCCCTGTTTGACAACACACACACACACACACACACACACACACACACACACACACACACACACACACACACACACACACTGTGTTTGTCATGCGGGAGCCTGGCACCTAAAGTAGAGCAGATCCATCAGAAGGCTGATTGAGGTCACCCTGAATTATGAATCCAGCTCAAAGGTAATCACTCATTGGACGCCCACTAAAACGATGCTGCCACCACCGCCGACGTTATGCTTGGCTGTGGTGTGTGTTCTCTCTCTCGCTCTCTCCAGATGGCTGTAAAAACGGTCGGTCACGCAGATGCCTGGATTGGTATTGGTGCAGGGGGGATGAGTCTGGTCAGCAGTCTGGATTGGTATTGGTGCAGGGGGGATGAGTCTGGTCAGCAGTCTGGATTGGTATTGGTGCAGGGGGGTTGGGGGATGGGTCTAGTAGCAGTCTGGGTTGGTATTGGTGCAGGTGGGAATGGGTATTTACTGTGGATGTAAAAAGGTCGACCTTGAGGTCTGATGAACACCACATGAATAAACCTTTCCTGGATCCATCCTGAGGTTCAGACATTACTGGAACACTGACAAACACACACACACACACACACACACACACACACACACACACCACCGTTCACCGGAGGGGTCCTAGTGGAGTTAATCTCTGCGTGCTGCATACATTTGTGGAACAGCACTTTAAAAGCGCTATTGTGAGTAATTCTACCATGAGGCTCTCGGCTTAGTTATCTCCAGTCCTTATATGGTATCACATCTCTAGGCTTCAGGGGAAGCATACTAATGAAGAGGACAACTAGATGGAGAAATACTGGTGTGATGGAAGATACAGTAGACTACAACACTGACAAAACTACACTCTTAGAAAAAAGGTGCTATCTAGAACCTAAAAGGTTTTTTCGGCTGTCCCTATAGGGGACTCTTTTGGGCTCCATGTAGAACACTTTCCACAGAGGGTTCTACATGTGTGTGTGTGTGTGTGGGGGGGGGTGTTGTTAGCATGGGAGAAGTGAAAACCCTCCCCTCTCCTGCGGTTGTATTCATTCTTCAGTTCTATTTGTTTGTAGTGACGTTGGTAGTCCCTATTAAGGACTCAACGTTGTAATCTGCAACGGCTGGCCAACTCAGTGGAGCGCTATACTGAGATTTACCACTGTGTGTATATGTGTGTGTGTGTGTGTGTGTGTGTGTGTGTGTGTGTGTGTGTGTGTGTGTGTGTGTGTGTGTGTGTGTGTGTGTGTGTGTGTGTGTGTGTGTGTGTGAATTTACCACTCTGGCTCTGTAAAAGTAATCTTGTAAAACCAGGACAAGACAACCGTTTCAATGTCACCCAATCCTATAGTATTGTCAAGAAGATGCATGCTTCATAGACTGATAGGAGCTTAGTCAGCATATATATATTTGACGTAAACAACAAAAAATGATCTCTCTCTGTTTTTTTCCACCTTTCTCCCCCTCTTTCTTCCTCTATCAACCTCTTTCTCCCTCTCTCCCTCTTTCTCCCCATCTTTCTTCCTCTTTCTCCTCTTTCTCCCCATCTCTCTCCCTCTTTGACCCCGTCTCTCCCTTTTCTCCCTCTCTCTCACACTTTTTCTCCCCCTCTTTCTCCCATCTCTCTTCCTATTTCTCCCTCTCTTTCCCTCTTCTCCCTCTCGCTACCTTTCTCTCCCTCTCTCGCTGCCTCTTTCTCTCTATATCTCCCTCTCTCTCCCTCTCTCGCTGCCTCTTTCTCTATATCTCCCTCTCTCTCCCTCTCTCGCTGCCTCTTTCTCTCTATATCTCCCTCTCTCTCCCTTTCTCTCCCTCTCTCGCTGCCTCTTTCTCTCTATATCTCCCTCTCTCTCCCTCTCTCGCTGCCTCTTTCTCTCTATATCTCCCTCTCTCTCCCTTTCTCTCCCTCTCTCGCTGCCTCTTTCTCTCTATATCTCCCTCTCTCTCCCTTTCTCTCCCTCTCTCGCTGCCTCTTTCTCTCTACATCTCCCTTTCTCTCCCTCTCTCGCTGCCTCTTTCTCTCTATATCTCCCTCTCTCTCCCTTTCTCTCCCTCTCTCGCTGCCTCTATCTCTCTATATCTCCCTCTCTCTCCCTTTTTGACCCCGTCTCTCCCTTTTCTCCCTCTCTCTCACACTTTTTCTCCCCCTCTTTCTCCCATCTCTCTTCCTATTTCTCCCTCTCTTTCCCTCTTCTCCCTCTCGCTACCTTTCTCTCCCTCTCTCGCTGCCTCTTTCTCTCTATATCTCCCTCTCTCTCCCTCTCTCGCTGCCTCTTTCTCTATATCTCCCTCTCTCTCCCTCTCTCGCTGCCTCTTTCTCTCTATATCTCCCTCTCTCTCCCTTTCTCTCCCTCTCTCGCTGCCTCTTTCTCTCTATATCTCCCTCTCTCTCCCTCTCTCGCTGCCTCTTTCTCTCTATATCTCCCTCTCTCTCCCTTTCTCTCCCTCTCTCGCTGCCTCTTTCTCTCTATATCTCCCTCTCTCTCCCTCTCTCGCTGCCTCTTTCTCTCTACATCTCCCTTTCTCTCCCTCTCTCGCTGCCTCTTTCTCTCTATATCTCCCTCTCTCTCCCTTTCTCTCCCTCTCTCGCTGCCTCTATCTCTCTATATCTCCCTCTCTCTCCCTTTCTCTCCCTCTCTCGCTGCCTCTTTCTCTCTACATCTCCCTTTCTCTCCCTCTCTCGCTGCCTCTTTCTCTCTATATCTCCCTCTTTCTCCCCATCTCTACCTTTTTTCTCCCCCCTCTTATTCTCTCTCTCTCTCCCCTTTTCTACCCATCTCTATTCCTCTTTCTCCCTCTATCTCCCCCTCCTTCTCTCCATCTCTCTCCCTCTTTCACCCCGTCACTCCCTTTTCTCCCTCTCTCTCTTCCTTTTTCTCATCTCTCTTCCTCTTTCTCCCACTCTTCCTTTTTCTCCCTCTCTTTCTCTGCCTCTTTCTCCCTATATCTCCCTCTTTCTCCCCATCTCTGCCTTTTTTCTCTCCCTTTTTTTCTCCCCCCTCTCATTCTCTCCCTCTCTCCCCTTTTCTACCCATCTCTCTTCCTCTTTCTCCCCATCTCTCCCCCTCTCTTCCCCTCTTTTTCTGGCCATCCTCTCCCCCTCTCTTTCTGGCCATCCTCTCCCCCTCTCTTTCTGGCCATCCTCTCCCCCTCTCTTTCTGGTTATCCTCGCCCCTTCCTTCTCCCCCTCTCTTTCTGGCCATCCTCTCCGCTTCATTCTCCCCCTCTCTTTCTGGCCATCCTCTCCGCTTCATTCTCCCCCTCTCTTTCTGGCTATCCTCTCCGCTTCATTCTCCCCCTCTCTTTCTGGCCATCCTCTCTGCTTCATTCTCCCCCTCTCTTTCTGGCCATCCTCTCCGCTTCATTCTCCCCCTCTCTTTCTGGCTATCCTCTCCGCTTCATTCTCCCCCTCTCTTTCTGGCCATCCTCTCCGCTTCATTCTCCCCCTCTCTTTCTGGCTATCCTCTCCGCTTCATTCTCCCCCTCTCTTTCTGGCCATCCTCTCTGCTTCATTCTCCCCCTCTCTTTCTGGCCATCCTCTCCGCTTCATTCTCCCCCTCTCTTTCTGGCTATCCTCTCCGCTTCATTCTCCCCCTCTCTTTCTGGCTATCCTCTCCGCTTCATTCTCCCCCTCTCTTTCTGGCTATCCTCTCCGCTTCATTCTCCCCCTCTCTTTCTGGCTATCCTCTCCGCTTCATTCTCCCCCTCTCTTTCTGGCTATCCTCTCCGCTTCATTCTCCCCCTCTCTTTCTGGCTATCCTCTCCGCTTCATTCTCCCCCTCTCTTTCTGGCTATCCTCTCTGCTTCATTCTCCCCCTCTCTTTCTGGCCATCCTCTCCCCTTCCTTCTCCCCCTCTCTTTCTGGCTATCCTCTCCGCTTCATTCTCCCCCTCTCTTTCTGGCTATCCTCTGCGCTTCATTCTCCCCCTCTCTTTCTGGCTATCCTCTCCCCTTCCTTCTCCCCCTCTCTTTCTGGCCATCCTCTCCCCCTCTCTTTCTGGCCATACTCTCCCCCTCTCTTTCTGGCCATCCTCTCCCCCTCTCTTTCTGGCCATCCTCTCCCCTTCCTTCTCCCCCTCTCTTTCTGGCCATCCTCTCCGCTTCATTCTCCCCCTCTCTTTCTGGTCATCCTCTCCACCTCTCTTTCTGAGTCCCTCCCTGCTGATCAATAGATCAAAGCCTGCTTTCAGTGGAGGCTGATTCCTCCAAGCCGTCTTCACTGTGTGTGTAATACTGTGTCCACTAGCCCCACTGTTACTGTTAGTAAAATAGGGTACTACAGGGCCTCCCGGGTGGCGCAGTGGTTAAGGGCGCTGTATTGCAGTGCCAGCTGTGCCATCAGAGACTCTGGGTTTGCGCCCAGGCTCTGTCGTAACCGGCCGCGACCGGGGGGTCCGTGGGGCGACGCAAAATTGGCCTAGCGTCGTCCGGGTTAGGGAGCGCTTGGCCGGTAGTGGTGTCCTTGTCTCATCGCGCACCAGCGACTCCTGTGGCGAGCCGGGCGCAGTGCACGCTAACCAAGGTGGCCAGGTGCACGGTGTTTCCTCCGACACATTGGTGCGGCTGGCTTCCGGGTTGGATGCGCGCTGTGTTCAGAAGCAGTGCGGCTTGGTTGGGTTGTGTATCGGAGGACGCATGACTTTCAACCTTCGTCTCTCCCGAGCCCGTACGGGAGTTGTAGCAATGAGACAAGATAGTAGCTACTAAAACAATTGGATACCACGAAATTGGGGAGAAAAAGGGATATATATTTTTTTTTAATAATAAAAAAAATAGGATACTACAACTTAGCAGTACACATCATACTCTGACTCTACACTCTTAGAAAAAAGGGTTCCGAAAGGGTTCTTCGATCCAGGTAGAACCCTCTATAGAAAAAGTTATACTTGGAACCAAAAGGGGGTTTTACCTGCAACTAAAAATAGTTCTTCAAAAGGGTTCTCCTTTGGGGACAGCCAATTAACTTTTAAAGATGCAATATGCAGAAATTGCACCGCCATTTCCTGGTTGCTAAAATTCTAAGAATTTGCCTAATTACAGTTTATGTGACAAAACAAACAGTTATTGTGTAGAGAATTATTGTACCATCTAAACCACTGTAAAACATACAAAATAAGCAAACATCTTTGGTGTTTGCCAAAAGGCATGTGGGAGACTCCCCAAACATATGGAAGGAGGTACTCTGGTTAGATGAGACTAAAATTGAGATTTTTGGCCATCAAGGAAAATGCTATGTCTGGCACAAACCCAACACCTCTCATCACCCCGAGAACACCATCCCCAGCATCATGCTGTGAGGTTGTTTTTCATCGGCAGGGACTGGGAAACTGGTCAGAATTGAAGGAATGATGGATGGCGCTAAATAAAGGCAAATTCTTGAGGGAAACAGAAATTTGAGACTGTGACAGACGTTCACCTTCCAGCAGGACAAGGACCCTAAGCATACTGATAAAGCAACACTTGAGTGGTTTAAGGGGAAACATTTAAATGTCTTGGAATGGCCTAGTCAAAGCCCAGACCTCAATCCAATCGATAATCTGTGGTATGACTTAAAGACTAGATGTCCTAACTGACTTTCCAAAACTATAGTTTGTTAAAATTTGTGGAGTTTGTTGAAAAATTAGTTTTAATGACTCCAACCCGTGTATGTAAACTTCCGACTTCAACTGTACCTGAGCCCTGCACGTACCCTAGCTCTGCACGTACCCTAGCTCTGCACGTAATCTAGCTCTGCACGTAATCTAGCTATGCACGTACCCTAGCTCTGCACGTACCCTAGCTATGCACGTACCCTAGCTATGCACGTACCCTAGCTCTGCACGTACCCTAGCTCTGCACGTACCCTAGCTCTGCACGTACCCTAGCCCTGCACGTACCCTAGCTATGCACGTACCCTACCTCTGCACGTACCCTAGCTCTGCACATACCCTAGCTATTGATGATCAGGCCCTACCTGGCCCTAACGCCATGAATATTGTCGGGGCCCGTCGGGCTCAGGTTGGGTGGCAGAGTTCTAGTACAGGTAGCAAGTCATCCATGTTGTTACATTTTTCTTCATGTGTATGTTGCGTTTGTTGGTGGCAGGTAGCCTAGTGGTTAGAGCATTGAAATGGCAACCGAAAGGTTGCAAGATGGAATCTGTCATTCTGCCCCTGATCAAGACAGTTAAAACACTGTTCCTAGGCTGTCATTGAAAATGAAAATTTGTTCTTAACTGACTTGCCTGGTAAAATAAAGGAGAAAAAGAATTCTATGCTTTTTGGGGGGTGAATATATGGACACCATAAAATGCGTCATGCTGACTTAGATTTTGTCATTCATAAAACGCTCAGGGAGATACAGAAGACATGCCAGCACAGGAGAGAGTGAATGAGGTAAAATAACTGAGATGTGCCGTGGAGAGTCTCAAGGTGAGTATTCTGACCTGGGCCTGTAGACACAAATGTGTCTCAAGAGTACTGATCTAGGACCAGTTGAGACTTTAAGATCATAATGAAAAGAGGGACCTGGACTGTATTCATAAAGCTCCTCGGAGTAGGAGTGCTGATCTTGGACCAGGTACCCCCTGTTCATATCGTCTTATTCATTACGATCTATAAGGGAAAACTGGAAGTGTGATGCTGACCTATTTGGGCCATGTGATGTCATATTGCATTGTTAACACTTTTTCACACACACGCTCTCTCTCTCTCTCTCTCTCTCTCTCTGTCTCTCTCTCTCTCTGTCTCTCTGTCTCTCTCTGTCTCTCGCTCTCTCTCTCTCTGTCTCTCTCTCTCTCTGTCTCTCTCTCTCTCTCTCTCTGTCTCTCTGTCTCTCAGTACATTATGTAGGTTTTAGTAGCACCAGTAAGTAGTACATTATGTAGGTTTTAGTAGCACCAGGAAGTAACACATTGTGGTTTTAGTAGCACCAGGAAGTGGTACATTGTGTAGGTTTTAGTAGCACCAAGAAGTAATACATTATGTGGTTTAGGTAGCACCAGGAAGTGGTACATTATGTAGGTTTTAGTAGCACCAGGAAGTGGTACATTATGTAAGTTTTAGGAGCACCAGGATGTAGAACTATACTTGGACCACACATAGGTAACAGCCATAGACGAAGGCTACTTTTGCAAGGTCACATTGATCCTTTATGAAGCCATTATGCGCCTCAGATAGTATTGTCATACGAGCTACAATTACACAATGAGTGATTCAGAGGTGGTGGGATTATGAGGGCGAGAGGGGGAAGGGGGGGGGGGGGGGTGAGAAGATAACTTTTAGTTAAATCATGTAGCTGGTAGAGGGTACTGTAGTCGGATCCATCCTTTATCAAGTAGCTGGTAGAGGGTACTGTAGTCTGATCCATCCTTTATCAAGTAGCTGGTAGAGGGTACTGTAGTCTGATCCATCCTTTATCAAGTAGCTGGTACAGGGTACAGTAGTCTGATCCATCCTTTATCATTAACACACAACACACACATAACACGCTGTGAATACCAAAGCCTTCTGCAGGCTGGTCCACTCCTACTCATGACCCAGGAACCATAAACAACTCAATACCTTTTAGGGCAATCTGTTCTATACTCTCTTTCTCTACCCACTCACATGCACTTTCAAAATGCACACAAAACAAACACACACACACACACACACACACACACACACACACACACCAACACTAGCATCTATCCTCATTAGCTACCACATGCAGAGAACATAGCATTCTGAAACATTTACACCCTGACCAGGGACTGCAACAACATGTTAAAGCTGAACCATCGGTAATGAGCCAGTCAGCCAACAAGAGAGTAGATATCAGTGTAGTCAACAACATGATTTTCCTGTATTTTATATAAAATGGGTGTACAAAACATTAGGAACACCTTCCTAATACTGAGTTGCACCCCATTTTGCCTTCAGAACAGCCTCAATTCATCAGGGCATGGACTCTATAAGGTGTTGAAAGTGTACTGGCCCATGTTGACTCCAATACCTCCCACAGATGTGTCAAGTTGGCTGGATGTCCTTTGGGTGGTGGACCATCCTTGATACACACAGAAAACCCAGCTGCGTTGCAGTTCTTGATACAAACTGGTGGGCCTGGCACCTACTACCATACCCCATTCAAAGACACTTAAATATTTTGTCTTGCCCATTCAGCCTCTGAATGGCACACATACACAAACCATGTCTGAATTGCCTCAAGGCTTAAACATCCTTCTTTCTCCTCCCCTTCATCCACACTGATTGAAGTGGATTTAACAGGTGTCATCAATAAGGGATCATAGCTTTCAGCTCATAAGTTAATAGACCAATAACAAAGAGAGTTCCAAACCTCTCTGCCAATAACAGCTAGTTCAGGTTACATATCCCTCCCATTGGGCTCCTCCCATTAGGCCTCTCACTTAGACCACTCCCAGACAGTCTTAGCTACATTTTTGCTTGAGAAATTGCTCTTCGCTAAGAAGCATTTTTTGTTTATTTTTCACCATTTCAAATCGCAAAATAAATAATAACAGTATGGTACTTAAATTGTTACCCGGTGGCATTGTGGGCCTTTAAAATACAGTGTGGTGGCATCCAAAATAACAGCCTATGGGCTCTGGTCAAACGTAGCGCACTATAAAGGGAACAGGGTGCCATTTGGAACGCAGACGCTCTGGTAGTCCTCTGCTCAGTATGTGTTGTCTTTCAGATAACCAGTGATGCTCCACCCCCGTTAGAGACCAATGATGCTCCGCCCCTGTTAGAGACCAATGATGCTCCACCCGTTAAGAGACCAATGACGCTCCACCCCCGTTAGAGACCAGTGATGCTCCACCCGTTAAGAGACCAATGACGCTCCACCCCCGTTAGAGACCAATGATGCTCCACCCGTTAAGAGACCAATGACGCTCCACCCCCGTTAGAGACCAATGATGCTCCGCCCCCGTTAGAGACCAATGATGCTCCGCCCCCGTTAGAGACCAATGATGCTCCGCCCCCGTTAGAGACCAATGATGCTCCGCCCCTGTTAGAGACCAATGATGCTCCGCCCCCGTTAGAGACCAATGATGCTCCGCCCCCGTTAGAGACCAATGATGCTCCGCCCCCGTTAGAGACCAATGATGCTCCGCCCCTGTCAGAGACCAATGAAGCTCCGCCCCCGTTAGAGACCAATGATGCACCGCCCCTGTTAGAGACCAATGATTCTCCGCCCCCGTTAGAGACCAATGATGCTCCACCCCCTTTAGAGACCAATGATTCTCCGCCCCCGTTAGAGACCAACGATGCTCCGCCCCTGATAGAGACCAACGATGCTCCGCCCCTGATAGAGACCAACGATGCTCCGCCCCTGATAGAGACCAACGATGCTCCGCCCCTGATAGAGACCAACAATGTTCCGCCCCTGTTAGAGACCAACAATGTTCCGCCCCTGTTAGAGACCAACGATGCTCCACCCCTGATAGAGACCAACAATGCTCCGCCCCTGATAGAGACCAACGATGCTCCGCCCCTGATAGAGACCAACGATGCTCCGCCCTGGAGAGACCAATGATGCTCCGCCCCTGTTAGAGACCAATGAAACTCCGCCCCTGATAGAGACCAACGATGTTCCACCCTGATAGAGACCAACGATGCTCCGCCCCTGTTAGAGACGAATGATGCTCCGCCCCTGTTAGAGACGAATGATGCTCCGCCCCTGTGAATTATCTCATTATCAGAACCTTAGATCAGTGGAATAGTGGAACCCACCACACTGGACTGGTACATTAGATATTAGCTAATTACAATTATTATTACAATCCTTCAGATCAGCTAAACCAAAGCGGTTTACTGGTACATTAGATATTGATATTACTGTATTACTTCCCTGATACTGTTATGTTACTCAACAAGTACATTAGCTAATAGCTATTTTAAAACTAAAGTGCTTTACTTACAATGACTGTGATATAGGGATGATTTACCTACCGTAGTTGAATGTACTGAATGTAAGTCTCTCTGTATAAGAGCGTCTGCTAAATGAGCAGAATGTAAAGGCAACTGCTGTATGATAACGCTTCCCTACTAATGTTATGTGTGTTTAGATTTCCACTTGGTCAGATAAGCTAGTAGTTGTTTGGTCAGTGTAAGTTGTGTAACCACAGCAACAGTATCAGGTGTGAGTTCTGTAACCACAGCAACAGTATCAGGTGTGATTTCTGTAACCACAGCAACAGTATCAGGTGTGAGCAGTTTGGTCCTGCAGGGTAAACACATTATCTTGGCTGTGTGTGTGTGTGTGTGTGTGTGTGTGTGTGTGTGTGTGTGTGTGTGTGTGTGTGTGTGTGTATGGTGGGGGGTCTGCCCATGTGTATCACTCTCTCTCACTGTGTGACAGATCTGAGGTCAGTGTCTCCGACCCTGTCCGTTGTGCTACAGCCTGCAGCCACACAGAACACAATCTACTCCTAATGCAAGCAGGCACGACATGTAAAGGTACAACTAAAAGAGTCTGGCCGTGCTTCGCTCTGTAACGCTACTCACACAGTTTTAGAAGCATGCACACACGTACACACACAGACAACACACAAACAAACACACAAGGATGCATGTGCACACACACATTAAAGTGTGACTCAGAAGCGTTTAGGTTAGGAGCGTGGTGGGACTGTGCCGGTAATCTGATCCCATTGCCTCACGGTGGAATTATCTTCTGAGAGAAGACCTGGCAGTGTGTGTGAGTGTTGAGAGGAGCAGGAAGAAGTGAGAGCAGGCCTGTCACAACAGACAACACCGAATCCCTCAGTTCCTCAGGGAGATCACTAAAGATAGGCAGCGATATTGGACGTCTGTCCAGGTCCTCAGGACATTGGGATATGCGTTCGTTGGCGCTCACAAAAAAATGAAACACGAACCGCCGATCCTTGGAGCCAGAGACTCGGTTTAGAGCACTCCGCCAGTGCAGTCCACAACGCTGTAGCAAGCGTTTGTCAATAACACTTCGGATTTCGAAGTGATACTGTGAGATCTTGTTGAGTTACTATAACTAGCTGCCTCTCTCTTCTCTCCTGCTCCCTAGGCCTGGCCTGGCCTGGCAGCAGCACTAACTTAATCTATGGCATTTCAGTCCATTCTGAAAAATACGCTTTTCAATGTTTAATTTATATTAGTGGGCAAATTACCCTCTTACCATCTTTTTCTTTGCGATGGCAAATGTATAATCTCTCGCGATCTCTGAAGGTGCTTAATTTTACAATGAATGCATGAATGAATGAATGAATGAATGAACGAACGAACGAATGAACGAACATACGTACGTATATATATATATATTCACATCAAGATGTCCAGCAGACTCTCGTCTACTCTCCTGCTCCCTAGGCCTGGTATACAGTGGTTGCTCAACTAAAAGTTTTGCATAATCGCAATGACATGGTGACACATGGTACCGGACTTAGAGGTAATTTGTGGTTTAGTACGGTACCCTGTGTCACCATGTCATTGCTCCAGACCAGCACAAGGGGGAGTTAGAGCACTCATTATGCTTTTGGGTCCTGCTGTGTCTCTAACTGACAATGAATGGGCGACATAAACCTAAATATAAACTGATAATTTTGTACGACTTCAAATTTGAATTTAAATGAACTGAATGATGACTATGAAGAAGGTGTTTGAATATAGAACAATCGTGTAAGAATTGCTAATCCTCTGTCCTGCACGCGCACACCTGGAAAAATACACTTTCTTTTTTGTTACTACTCGTCAGTATTACTTACTAAAACGGTTGTTACACTAAGGTTTTTCTATTTTTATTTTGTTAGGATTATTTTGCTCTTACTGTAGTACTGTAGGCCACTCCCGACCAGTCACGTTGTACAGCGGCTGAGTGGCGCAGTGGTCTAAGACACTGCCTAGCAGTGCAAGCTGCGTTGCTACCGATGCTGCTTCAATACCCGTGCCTGCTGTGACCGGGAGACCCATGAGCCGAGTGTTAGCTTTTGGTTTCTCTCCCTCTGAAAACAGAAATAAATCATTCTAAATAACAAACTGGCTTTATTTACAAATTAGTAACAATGTCTCACCCCTCACTTTAGGTTATTTGAAAACTAAATAATCTCCAAAATATCATTCTTTTTTTTAAACAAGCCATAGAAAGTTGGTTGCAATTTCAGTTTAATACACCAGAAAAGACAGAACTAATAATATAACAAATATTGTGGTTACACTCAAATATACTATTTGATTTTTTTTTTTACGTATCAATTGGAAGCTTGTGGAAGGAGGAAAGGTGTTATTATTATTCACCCTGTTCACAAGCATAGCAGGCTGTGAATTCTGCAAACAACGTTTCTATTAGCAGGGCAATATCTATTGGTCATATTGATCATGGCTCCCGAGTGGCGCAGTTTTCTAAGGCACTGCATCTCAGCGCAAGAGGCATCACTACAATCCCTGGTTTGAATCCAGGCTGTGTATCACATCCGACCATGATTGGGAGTCCCATAGGGCGGCGCACACTTTTTTATCAATTTATTGAGAAAGATACAGTGCCTTGCGAAAGTATTCGGCCCCCTTGAACTTTGCGACCTTTTGCCACATTTCAGGCTTCAAACATAAAGATATAAAACTGTATTTTTTTGTGAAGAATCAACAACAAGTGGGACACAATCATGAAGTGGAATGACATTTATTGGATATTTAAAACTTTTTTAACAAATGAAAAACTGAAAAATTGGGCGTGCAAAATTATTCAGCCCCCTTAAGTTAATACTTTGTAGCGCCACCTTTTGCTGCGATTACAGCTGTAAGTCGCTTGGGGGTATGTCTCTATCAGTTTTGCACATCGAGAGACTGACATTTTTTCCCATTCCTCCTTGCAAAACAGCTCGAGCTCAGTGAGGTTGGATGGAGAGCATTTGTGAACAGCAGTTTTCAGTTCTTTCCACAGATTCTCGATTGGATTCAGGTCTGGACTTTGACTTGGCCATTCTAACACCTGGATATGTTTATTTTTGAACCATTCCATTGTAGATTTTGCTTTATGTTTTGGATCATTGTCTTGTTGGAAGACAAATCTCCGTCCCAGTCTCAGGTCTTTTGCAGACTCCATCAGGTTTTCTTCCAGAATGGTCCTGTATTTGGCTCCATCCATCTTCCCATCAATTTTAACCATCTTCCCTGTCCCTGCTGAAGAAAAGCAGGCCCAAACCAAGATGCTGCCACCACCATGTTTGACAGTGGGGATGGTGTATTCAGCTGTGTTGCTTTTACGCCAAACATAACGTTTTGCATTGTTGCCAAAAAGTTCAATTTTGGTTTCATCTGACCAGTGGCACACTTTAAACGACACTTTTTATGGATATCTTTAAGAAATGGCTTTCTTCTTGCCACTCTTCCATAAAGGCCAGATTTGTGCAATATACAAATGATTGTTGTCTTATGGACAGAGTCTCCCACCTCAGCTGTAGATCTCATCCAGAGTGATGTAGTTCATCCAGAGTGATCATGGGCCTCTTGGCTGCATCTCTGATCAGTCTTCTCCTTGTATGAGCTGAAAGTTTAGAGGGACGGCCAGGTCTTGGTAGATTTGCTGTGGTCTGATACTCCTTCCATTTCAATATTATCGCTTGCACACACAGTGCTCCTTGGGATGTTTAAAGCTTGGGAAATCTTTTTGTATCCAAATCCGGCTTTAAACTTCTTCACAACAGTATCTCGGACCTGCCTGGTGTGTTCCTTGTTCTTCATGATGCTCTCTGCGCTTTTAACGGACCTCTGAGACTATCACAGTGCAGGTGCATTTATACGGAGACTTGATTACACACAGGTGGATTGTATTTATCATCATTAGTCATTTAGGTCAACATTGGATCATTCAGAGATCCTCACTGAACTTCTGGAGAGAGTTTGCTGCACTGAAAGTAAAGGGGCTGAATAATTTTGCACGCCCAATTTTTCAGTTTTTGATTTGTTCAAAAAGTTTGAAATATCCAATAAATGTCGTTCCACTTCATGATTGTGTCCCACTTGTTGTTGATTCTTCACAAAAAAATACAGTTTTATATCTTTATGTTTGAAGCCTGAAATGTGGCAAAAGGTCGCAAAGTTCAAGGGGGCCGAATACTTTCGCAAGGCACTGTATAAAAGCCCCTTAGATATTCTCATATATCCTAATGAAAAATGACCCGTATATATTAATTTAGAATTCTCCAATCCTCTAAATCTAATTATTGGCGGAGAGTCACGTCATTGAAAAAATATTTTTAGATATACTGTAGCCTACTGTAGGCAACATGAGTCTCACTAGTGTTGAGTAATGTGCTATTAAAAGTGATGTAGGTCTTATTTATTTAAAGAGCATATTGAAGATAGAAGCAATAGCATTTGAAGCAATAGCCTACCCGCTGTGGTCAACTATTTCAGCACCATTTCGTGCTGCTCTGAGACAAGCATGGGGACTGGTCTTGATAAATCAATGAGATTTTTATTTTCATTGAATCTCTGTTTGGGTATTGGTTAGACTACATTTAGGGTGTGGAAATGTTAGGCTCTTAGCACTGTAGCCTACTCCCGACCATCATGTTGTACAGCGCCATATTTTCTGTTTTGTGTTTTGTTTTTCTTGGAATAGAAACACCATAATATTAATCTAATTAATTAAGCTATATTTCTTAAAATCAATCCCACATACTATGTTTGTCCAAAAAAAAGTTTCAAATTCTCTAGTTCAGCCAATATTGAAGGTTATCAAATGCTTCTTAAAGATTCCCTCTGGTGGTCAGACTAGCACTAACTAGCATTAATGGTAACAATGACTGACAATTAAATAACGTGCCATAGAATTCTCCGGTAGCCCACAAGGTGTGCTGCAGTATGACGCAACTCGCCTGGTATTTATATATATATATTAACATTAAGATGTACAGCAGACTCTCCTCTACTCTCCAGCCACTTACAGTAAGTGAATGCAATAGTGTTTTGAGACAATTGGATTAGGAACTGGATGGTCTGGAATGAGGCCGTGGTCTGGAAAGAGAGCGTGGTCTGGAAAGAGGCCGGGGTCTGGAAAGAGGCCGTGGCCTGCAAAGAGGCCGTGGTCTGGAAAGAGGCCGTGGCCTGGAAAGAGGCCGTGGTTTAGAAAGAGGCCGTGGTTTGGAAAGAGGCCATGGTATGGAAAGAGGCCGTGGTCTGGAAAGAGGCCGTGGTCTGGAAAGAGGCCGTGGTCTGGAAAGAGGCCGTGGTCTGGAAAGAGGCCGTGGTCTGGAAAGAGGCGTGGTTTGGAAAAAGGCGTGGTCTGGAAAGAGGCCGTGGTTTGGAAAGAGGCCGTGGTTTGGAAAGAGGCGTGGTTTGGAAAGAGGCGTGGTCTGGAAAGAGGCCGTGGTTTGGAAAGAGGCGTGGTTTGGAAAGAGGCCGTGGTTTGGAAAGAGGCCGTGGTTTGGAAAGAGGCCGTGGTTTGGAAAGAGGCGTGGTCTGGAAAGAGGCGTGGCCTGGAAAGAGGCCGTGGTCTGGAAAGAGGCGTGGTCTGGAAAGAGGCCGTGGTCTGAAAAGAGGCGTGGTCTGAAAAGAGGCGTGGCCTGGAAAGAGGCCATGGTCTGGAAAGAGGCCATGGTCTGGAAAGAGGCCGTGGCAGGACAGGAACTGGAGTTGGACGAATAAGTAAAGTGAAAAACATATAATAACAAAGAGTCGGTTGGCGTTGCCGTTCTCCACTCCACTATTTGGGAAAAGAATTGTATATCAAACAAACAAAACAAATGATTTTTCCTCTGATTATAAAAAAAAACGACATATCCCGTTTAACACTGAGACAGAAAACACTTTGGAACACACCGCCATAGGTAACATGCTAGCCATAGGTAACATGCTAGCCATAGGTAACATGCTAGCCATAGGTAACATGTAACATGCTAGCCATAGATAACAACAACAACATACTTATCTATACAAAATACATGTATGGGCGAATAGCGTCTCTGTACAACCAGGGTGTCATGTGAAGACTCATGTCTTTACCACACAGACTAGTGTTTGAGAGTTGAGCTGTAGGCGTCTGTTATCTATTCTATGATACAGGATTATGAAAGAGGAGAAAAAGAGAGAGGAGAGTGGATGAGAGAAAGAGGGAGAGAGAGGATGAGAGAGGGAGAGAGTATTCATGAGAGTATTAATGGTGAGTGAGTGATAGTGTGTGAGAGTGTGAGAGTGAGAGAGAGAGAGACTGAAAGCCATTGTCCACTGACAGTATTCATGGCCAGACAAGGCTTTTTGCATGAAGCCAGGGAAACCACTCTGCACGCTAAATCTGACTGTATCCTTTGTGTGGAGAAAGGCATTTCAATGTCGCCACTCTCCAATGATTCATGCTACTATTTAATCTCTGGATGCATCCCAAACGGCACCCTATTCCATCTATAGTGCACTATATCTAGTGCTCTGGTCAAAAGTAGTGCACTATATAGAGAATAGGGTGCCATTTGGGATGCCGACATCTCTGACATCCATTGAAAGAACTTTGTTTTCAGTCAGCTTTTTTTCCCGATTCATCACAAAATAAACCAAAATGGCTCCGAGATGTTTTGATACACACAATGCAGATCTGTCATTTCCCCCACCTCCCAAGTACAGTATATTGTGTTTATATGGGTGACACAACAATAAAACAAACAGAAAACTATGTTACAAGTTTAAGTTGAACCATTTTGTGCACACATTACAGTACATGTAACTTGTGTGTGTACTTTAGACTCTCTCTGAATCTGTCAGGAAACATGAGCTTTATTAGATTTCAGCATGATAGTGGTCGCTCCCCAACAGTATGTCATGGACCTCATGAGATCACTACATGGCCGGCCAGCCTCTCTCTCTCTCTCTCTCTGTCTCTCCGTCCCTCCGTCCCCCCCTCCCCCCTCCCTCCCTCTCTCTCTGTCCCTCCGTCCCTCCGTCCCCCCCTCCCCCCTCCCTCCCTCTCTCTCTGTCCCTCCCCCTCTCTCCGTCCCCCCCTCCCCCCTCCCTCCCTCTCTCTCCGTCCCTCCCCCTCTCTCCGTCCCTCCGTCCCCCCCTCTCTCTCTCTGTCCCTCCCCCTCTCTTCGTCCCTCCCTCCCTCTCCCCCCCTTCAAAAAGATAAAGACATTTCCAGTGTTATATTGTTAGCGATGTACAACAGTTGTAGTATAAATAATCTTGCTGCTGTGATGACACACTATTTTGCCGAATAGAAATGGGAGTTTATCAATGTTTGATTTCTTTTCAAATTCTGTGTGGGTCTGTGTGATCTGTGGAACATGTGTCTCTAATGTGGTCATGTATTTGGCAGGAGGTTAGGAAGTGCAGCTCAGTTTCCACCTCATTTTGTGGGCAGTGTGCACATAGTCTTCTCTTAAAAGCCAGGTCTGCCTATGGCGGCCTTTCTCAATTAGCAAGGCTATGCTCACTGAGTCTGTACATAGTCAAGGATTTTCTTACATTTGTGTCACAGGTATTCTGCCTCTGTGTACTCTCTGTTTAGGGCCAGATAGTATTCTAGTTTGCTCAATTTTTGGGATTGATTCATTCCAGTGTGTCAATTAGATAACTTTTTGTTTTCTCATAATTTGGTCGGATCTGATTGTGTTTCTGTCCTGGGGCTCTGTGGGGTCTGTTTGTGTACCAGCCGTCTAAGGGGACTCTTCTCTAGGTTCATCTCTCTGTAGGTGATGGCTTTGTGGTGGAATTCATGGGCATTGCTTCCTTTTAGGTGGTTGTAGAATTTAACAGCTCTTTTCTGAATCTTAATAACTAGTGAGTACAGTCCTAATTCTGCTCTGCATGCATTGTTTGGGGTTTTGCATTATACACAAAGTATATTGTATATTTGCAGAATTCTCAATTTGGTCTTTATCCCATTTTGTGAATTATTGGTTGATGAGTGGACCCCAGACCTCACAACCATAAAGGGAAATGGGTTCTATAACCGATTTAAGTATTTTTAGCCAGATCATAATTGGGATGTTGAGTTTTATGTTCCTTTTTATGGCATAGAAGGCCCTTCTTGCCTTGTCTTTAAAAATTATTCACAACCTTGTGGAAGTTACCTGTGGTGTTGATGTTTATGCCCAGGTTGTTATAATTCTTTGTGTGCTCAAGGGCAACAGTGTCTAAATATAATTTATATTTGTTGTCCTTTCAACTAGACTTGCAACACATGTTCCAGTGCCCTTGCCAATTGATTGATAATTATGTTGAAGGGGGTGGGGCTCCCCCCTCGGCCCTGAGGAAATAAATGTATGTGTTTATTGCCAATTTTAACTGCACACTTGTTGTGCGTGTACATTTGGGATGGCAGGTAGCCTAGTGGTTAGCGCATTGGGCCAGTAGCCGAAAGGTTGCTTGATCGAATTCCTGAGCTGACAAGGTAAAAATCTGTTGTTCCCCCCCTGAGCAAGGCAGTTAAGCCACTTTCCCCCGGGCGCCTAAGATGTGGATGTCGATTAAGGCAGCCCCCCGCACCTCTCTGATTCAGAGGGGTTGGGTTAAATGAGGAAGACACATTTCAGTTGAACAACCCCTTTCTATACATTGATTTTATAATGTAATATGTTTTCTCCCAACACTGCTTTCCTTCCATTTGTATAGCAGACCCTCATGCCAAATTGAAATTATTTGAAAACAAAGCATGAGAAGACTTTGCTTTTGTTTTGTTTGTCAATAAGGGTGTGCAGGGTGTATACGTGGTCTGTCATATCATATTTTGGTAAGAAGACAACTTTCTCAGGACATTGTTTCACTGGGGAAATGTTGGAGTCTGCTGTTGATGATACGGCAGATGATTTTTCAGAGATTGCTGCTGATGCATAAACTTATTGTGGTCAAATTTTTCAAAACTATTGGATTCGGGTGACCAGACCTTGGTTCCAAATATTGGGAAAGATGCCAGGTGGCTGCTATGCGGTCCCGTGATGTGGAAATGCGATACCCTAGGAAGGAGACGGACTGTTGAAAGAACAGGCATTTCTCAGCCTTGACGTACAGGTCATGCTCCAACAGTTGTCCAAGTACCTTGCGCACCAAGGACACATGCTCGGCGCACGTAGCGGAGAATATCAGAATGTCATCGATATACACCACTACACCCTGCCCATGCAGGTCCCTAAAAATCTAATCTACAAAGGATTGGAAGACTGATGGAGCATTCATCAACCCGTACGGCATGACGAGGTACTCATAATGCCCTGAGGTGGTACTAAATGCCGTCTTCCACTCGTCTCCCTCTCGGGTACGCACCAGATTGTACGCACTCCTGAGATCCAGTTTAGTGAAGAAGCACACCCCGTGCATTGACTCAATCACCGTAGCGATAAGAGGTAACTGTACCTCACCGTGATTTGATTGAGACTTCTATAATCAATGCACTGGCATAGACCTCCATCCTTCTTCACAAAAAATAAACTTGAAGAGGCGGGTGAAGTGGAGGACCCGAATGTACTCCTGACGCAGGGATTCAGAGACATATGTCTCCATAGCCTTCGTCTCTGCCTGTGAGAGGGGATACACATGACTCCTGGGAAGTGCAGCGTCTACCAGGAGATTTAATCTCACAATTCCCCCGTCGATGGGGTGGTAATTGAGTCGCTTTCTTCTTACAGAAGGCGAGAGCCAAATCGGCATATTCTGGAGGAATGCGCACGGTGGAGACCTGGTCTGGACTTTCCACTGTGGTAGCACCAACGGAAACCCCTACACACCTCCCCGAGCCCTCTGTTGCCAGGAAATGGTGGGATTATGACGAGCCAACCAGGGAAGGCCTAGTCCTATGGGAAACGCAGGAGAGTCAATGAGAAAGAGAATGATTCTCTCATTGTGACCTCCCTGTGTCTCCATGGCCAGGGAGCTGATGGCCTCCCTGATTAGCCCGGACCCTAATGGTCGACTATCCAGAGCGTGAACCGGAAAAGGTCTATCTACAGGAATAATGGGGAACCCTAAACTAAGGGCTAACACTCTGTCAATAAAATTCCCAGCTGCGCCTGAATCGACGAGCGCCTTATGCTGGAATGCGGGGAGAACTCAGGGAAACAAACAGGTACAAACAGGTGGACAGAGTGGTGCATACTCACCAGGGGTGACGTCAGAGTGCCCTGCCTGCTGCCTCAACTCCCAGAGGGACCAACCCGGCACCGACCGGCATTGTGCCATCTGCGGCCACAGATGGTGCACGTGAAGGCCCCTCCTCCAGCCTCTCTACGCGCAGCCCCTCCCAACTCCATAGGCACCGGAGCGGGAGTGCTGGGAGGTGGAACATATCCACCAGTTGGTCAAAGGTGGTGGTGGCATCCCTGCAGACCAACTCCCGTCGGACGTCCTCACGTAAGCTGCATTGAAGGTGGTCGATGAGGGCCCTGTCGTTCCATCCTGCTCCGGCAGGCAATGTCCGGAAATCCAGCGCAAAATCCTGTGCGCTCCTCGTCCCCTGCCTCAAATGGAAGTCATTCACCCACCGCTCTACCTTCGGGCGGGTGGTCAAAGACAGCCCAGAAACAGCGGGTAAACTCCTCGAAGTGGTCCAATGCCACGTCTTCCTCTCCCCACACGGTGTTCGCCCACTCCAGAGCTCTCCCTGAGAGGCATGAGACGAGGGAGGACACTCTCTCGCTTCCTGAGGGAGCTGGGTGAACAGTGGCCAGGTATAGGTCCAGTTGTGAAAGGAACCCCTGGCACTGTGCTGCCGTCCCATCATACTCCCTGGGAAGGGAGAGACGCATTCCACTGGAGCTGGATCCGGACGGGACGGGTAGAGATAACCCCGGTTAAACTGGTCGAGGCGCTGGAGACTTCCTGTCTCTCCCAGCGGCCCATGGTCTGGACAATGCGATCCATCATGGCACCGAGATGATGTAGCATAGTGTTCCTGGAAGCGTTCCTCGACTCCTCTGACCGGGGTACCTGCTCCTGCTGACTCCATGGTTAGGTGTAAGATTCTGTTAGGAGTGTGTATTGGAGAAGAAGTCAGGTGCAGGAGAGCAGAGTGTAGTGAACAGGCTCACTTTTTATTCCGGTCCAAAATGACAGCACAAAGTAACATAAAATGTGCCCAAACACGGAACATAGACCAAAAGTAATGCGCGTAACAATATCCACAATTCCAAAATACACATAACACAAACAATCTTACACAAAGACATGATGGAGGAACAGAGGAATAAATACATATGGATTGTTTAGGGATTGAAAAGCAGGTGTGCAGGGAACAAGACTAAAGAAAATGGATGTATGAAAAATGTAGCGGCAATGGCTAGAAAGCGTGACGTCGGCGGTCGAACGCCGCCCGAACAAGGAGAGGAGAACGCCCCTCGAACAAGGAGAGGAGAACGCCGCCCGAACACGGAGAGGAGAACGCCGCCCGAACAAGGAGAGGAGAACGCCGCCCGAACAAGGAGAGGAGAACGCCGCCCGAACAAGGAGAGGAGAACGCCGCCCGAACAAGGAGAGGAGAACGCCGCCCGAACAAGGAGAGGAGAACGCCGCCCGAACAAGGAGAGTAGAACGCCGCACGAACAAGGAGAGTAGAACGCCGCCCGAACAAGGAGAGGAGAACGCCACCCGAACAAGGAGAGTAGAACGCCGCCCGAAAAAGGAGAGGAGAACGCCGCCCGAACAAGGAGAGGAGAACGCTGCCCGAACAAGGAGAGTACAACGCCGCCCGAACAAGGAGAGGAGAACGCCGCCCGAACAATGAGAGGAGAACACCGCCCGAACAAGGAGAGGAGAACGCCGCCCGAACAAGGAGAGGAACCAACTACGGCGGAAGTCGTGACACTTACAGGCACCATCATTTCTCCCCATCATATCAGCATACCATACGCTGTCTAATTACACTTACAGGCATCATCATTTCTCCCCATCATATCAGCATACCATACGCTGTCTAATTACACTTACAGGCATCATCATTTCTCCCCATCATATCAGCATACCATACGCTGTCTAATTACACTTACAGGCATCATCATTTCTCCCCATCATATCAGCATACCATATGCTGTCTAATTACACTTACAGGCATCATCATTTCTCCCCATCATATCAGCATACCATATGCTGTCTAATTACACTTACAGGCATCATCATTTCTCCTCATATCATAATAAAACAACTCAGACTATGGAGGTTTTTATGCACATCCAAACTTTACAGCTGGACAAAGATCCAATATAAATAGAGAGAATGTCCACTGACCACTACTGTTCCCCAAAAGGCCTATGTTTTATGAACGTAATCGGAACCATTTTAAAGATCAGATCGCATTCACACACCTCCAGAAGTTGCATTGCAAGTTCGCCACGGACATTGTCACCATAATACCAGGAAGGTGAATCATTCTAATAGGGTTGGTTGTAATAACATTAAACGAAAAACAAGCCATCCGTTTTTTTAAAAGAACAATGACAATAAATAAATGTAATAATGCCATAGCATCAGCGTGATAAAAAAAGACACGCATTGCTGTTGAACCAGTCTTCATTATAGTAGGCCTATGGGAGGGCTTGGGCTTTGAACATATGAAACGGTAAAATAAACACTTTGACAGCTTACTGATCATTTATAAATACAAGGTTCACCGTATTCACCGAGGTTCTCATCTCTTGTTTCACGACGGGCATGGATACGTAGCCTACATCATGGACGAGATTTTATGCACTTCTGAAACGAAAATAGCTCATGTAATGTAGGCCCGCCTACAATGCATAGATAAAAAGGGAATGTCAGCTCACTGTTTCACGCCTCCTAAAATGAGCCAAACCCCTTCTAGACAGTCTTGACATCTTCGCGATTGCAT
Organism: Oncorhynchus clarkii lewisi; assembly: GCF_045791955.1. Lineage (NCBI taxonomy): Eukaryota > Metazoa > Chordata > Actinopteri > Salmoniformes > Salmonidae > Oncorhynchus > Oncorhynchus clarkii. The sequence goes on along the minus strand of NC_092160.1, from coordinate 32,264,621 downwards.
AATTAGGCAAACAAAAAAAAACGTAATTGAGAGAAGGGGAGGCTATTCTAAACGAAATGGGAAAAATGTTTCCAAATACAAAGTATATACAAGGCTCTAAAAGCCCATTTGACTCCTCTTGTTCCATGGGCAGTGTGCGGATAGGCTGCAAATCCGCTGTCAAAATGCATGTCACACTGTCCTGCGTCAACGCTAAAACCAGCTTTCGGTTGGTCTAAAATATCGCTATCAGCGCTGTCTGAAATTAGCAATTTGAATCATGTTTTTAAGACATGCCTAGAATATTTCCACCCCGCCCGTCTGAGCGCAAGAAGGGCGCCATTAGACTGGAAAATGCCCTAACGGTTTTTATATGACGACATTTTTGCATTGTTTAAACCATTTCTCATTGTTGCTAGTTTTCTTAGATGTTATGCTTGAATGTACACTGAAATATAAACGCAACATGTAAAGTGTTGGTTCCATGTTTCATGAGCTGAAATAAAAGATCACAGAAAATGTCCATACACACAAAAAGCATATTTTCAAAAAAAAAAAATGTATGCACACATTTGTTTACATCCCTGTCAGTGAGCATTTCTCCAGCCAATTAAACAACATGATCATTACACAGGTGAACCTTGTGCTGGGAACAATAAAAGTATGTCCAACCGGCCTCACAACCACAGTCCACGTGTAACCAAACCAGCCCAGGACCTTCCACATCTGGCTTCTTCACTTGCGGGATCATCTGAGACCAGCCACCCGGACAGCTAATGAAACTGTGGGATTGCACAACTGAAGAATTTCTGCAGGGTCTTGACCTGACTGCAGTTTGGCGTCGTAACTGACTTCAGTGGGCAAATTCTCACCATCAATGGCTACTGGCAAGCTGGAGAAGTGTGCTCTTCACGGATGAATCCCGATTTCAAATGTACCAGTCAGATGGCAGACAGTGAACGGCGTTGTGTGGGCGAGCGGTTTGCTGATGTCAACGTGGTGAACAGAGTGCCCCATGGTGGCGGTGGGGTTATGGTGTGGGCAGGCATAAGCTACAGACAACAAATACAATTGCACTTTATCAATGGCAATTTGAATGCACAGCGATACCGTGACGAAATCCTGGGGCCCATTGTCGTACCATTCATCCACCGCCATCACCTCATGTTTCAGGATGATAATGCACGACCCGATGTCGCAATGATCTGTAATTTCCTAGGAGCTGAAAATATCATAGTCACCAGACAGATCACCCATTGAGCATGTTTGGGATGCTCTGGATCGACGTGTACGACAGCAGGTTCCAGTTCCTGCCAGTATCCAACAACTTAACACAGCCATTGAAGAGGAGTGGGACAACATTTCACAGGCTACAATCAACAGCCTGATAGACTCCATGCGAATGAGATGTGTCACGCTGCATGAGGCAAATGGTGGTCACATCAGATACGGACTGTTTTTTTACCCACAAACCTGCTTTTTTTTTAGGTGTCTGTGACCAACAGATATCTCTTGTATCCCCAGTCATGTGAAATCCTTAGATTGAGGCCTAATGATTTTTTTTCAATTGACTGATTTCCTTCTATGAACTTTAACTCAGTAAAACGTTTTAAATTGTTGAATGTTGCATTTATATATATTTTTCTGTGTAAATTTGAAAATGTTAGCTGATAGGTCAAATATATTGTTCAGGCTTCCTACTGCTAAATTTACAGCTTCACTATTGCAGGGAGAAAAAACATTTTCAGGAGGGATTTGATTGGTTGTTGGACAAAATGTGGGGGTTTCTACACTACCCTCCTTTCATCGATAGCATTTCTTAATTAATGATAATCAGTTTGTTCGGCTTCGATGCCTCATGGTTGAGTATTTCTCTGTTCAAGTAAATTGATAAAGTAGTCTACAGTACTACCACAAGAGATGAGCTATAACTGTACCTACCGTAGGAGTCCCATTGAAGACTACTATTAACTATGTCCAGACCCAGTGTCTGACAGAGCTATGTCATGGTTTTGTATAGGGGGGGGGCATATAGGGGGGGGCATATTGGGGAGGGAATGTTATCACCAACTGTCTCACTCTCTTTCTCCCCCTCTCTCTCTCTCTCTCTCTCTCTCTCTCTCTCTCTCTCTTTCTCTCTCTCTCTCTCCCTCCCCCTCTCTATCACTCTCTCCCTCTCCCTCCTCTATCACTCTCTTTCTCTCTGTCTCTCTCTCTCACTCTCTTTCTCTATCGCTCACCTTTTTTATCTATCTATCTATCTATCTATCTATCTATCTATCTATCTATCTATCTATCTATCTATCTATCTCCTTCTCTCTCTCTCTCCCTCCCTCCATCCATCTCTCACCCTCTTACTTTCTGTCTCCTTCTCACCCCCCCTCTCTCTGATTCGATTCATCTGTAATGACAAGGTTAACAAATAAACCAAGGCAATCCAAATATTGCCACATCAAGTTTCATCTCCCAGGAATAGAAAGGCCAATCTACAGTCAGTGTTTCTGGTTAGTTGAACGATTACCCTTCGGAGGAAATGATCACGCTTCAACAGTCACAGAATGTATATAATGTTAGCATCTGTTGCACTACAAACTGAAACCACCTTCACTAACTCTCTGTAATAAGGCAAACTGAATGTATACAGAGAAGACATGCAAGCCAGTACAAGCAATATGCATCTACTGATGTGGAATTCACGTTGACTAGTCATATACTGTTTGGAATCTGTTGCATTGCATACTAGGAAACCCCCTACATTAACAATCTGTGTTCTTCTGTATTACTATACTGTCCTCAGATTCAGTCTGCATATAAAATGTACTGTTAGGAAACTGCTGAATCACCTACGTTCAAACTGCCTTGACCAATTGTCTGTTATACTGTGAAAATGAAGGTATACTTTCTTCTATGAGAATCTCTATGACAACTATGAGAATCTCTGAGGCAGTATATACAGTGGGGCAAAAAAGTATTTAGTCAGCCACCAGTTGTGCAAGTTCTCCCACTTTAAAAGATGAGAGAGGCCTGTAATTTTCATCATAGGTACACTTCAACTATGACAGACAAAATGAGAAAAAAAATCCAGAAAATCACATTGTAGGATTTTTAATGAATTTATTTGCAAATTATGATGGAAAATAAGTATTTGGTCACCTACAAACAAGCAAGATGTCTGGCTCTCACAGACCTGTAACTTCTTCTTTAAGAGGCTCCTCTGTCCTCCACTCGTTACCTGTATTAATGGCACCTGTTTGAACTTGTTATCAGTATAAGACATCTGTCCACAACCTCAAACAGTCACACTCCAAACTCCACTATGGCCAAGACCAAAGAGCTGTCAAAGGACACCAGAAACAAAATTGTAGACTTGCACCAGGCTGGGAAGACTGAATCTGCAATAGGTAAGCAGCTTGGTTTGAAGAAATCAACTGTGGGAGCAATTATTAGGAAATGGAAGACATACAAGACCACTGATAATCTCCCTCATCTGATGTTTGCTAGAGAGCATTTGGATGATCCTGAAGAAGATTGGGAGAATGTCATATGGTCAGATGAAACCAAACTAGAACTCTTTGGTAAAAACTCAACTCGTCGTGTTTGGAGGACAAAGAATGCTGAGTTGCATCCAAAGAACACCATGCTTTGGGGCTGTTTTTCTGCAAAGGAACCAGGACGACTGATCCGTGTAAAGGAAAGAATGAATGGGGCCATGTATCGTGAGATTTTGAGTGAAAACCTCCTTCCATCATCAAGGGCATTGAAGATGAAACGTGGCTGGGTCTTTCAGCATGACAATGATCCCAAACACACCGCCCGGGCAACGAAGGAGTGGCTTCGTAAGAAGCATTTCAAGGTCCTGGAGTGGCCTAGCCAATCTCCAGATCTCAACCCCATAGAAAGTCTTAGGAGGGAGTTGAAAGTCCGTATTGCCCAGCAACAGCCCCAAAACATTACTGCTCTAGAGGAGATCTGCATGGAGGAATGGGCCAAAATACCAGCAACAGTGTGTGAAAACCTTGTGAAGACTTACAGAAAACGTTTGACCTCTGTCATTGCCAACAAAGGGTATATAACAAAGTATTGAGATAAACTTCTGTTATTGACCAAATACTTATTTTCCACCATAATTTGCAAATAAATTCATAAAAAATCCTACATTGTGATTTTCTGGATTTTTTTTCTCATTTTGTCTGTCATAGTTGAAGTGTACCTATGATGAAAATTACAGGCCTCTCTCATCTTTTTAAGTGGGAGAACATGCACAATTGGTGGCTGACTAAATACTTTTTTGCCCCACTGTATGCAATGATCTCACTGAAATTAGCTCTGAGGCAGTAGGGATCTAATGACCATCTGAGTAGTGAAATTAAGATTTGACAGCTAATTCCAGTGATAAGAGAAGTTAACTGCTAACAGATTGGTAGATTTGACAGTTAATTCCAGTGATAAGAGAAGTTAACTTCTAACAGATTGCCAGTGTCAGGATCATAACAGACAACTAATTAGTATTCATAGCTTCACTCATCAGAGGTTGCGACCCAAACTGCACCCTATTCCCTATACAATGCACTGCATTTGAACAGGGCTCATAGGGCTCTGTTCTAAAGAATAGCACTATGTAGGGAATAGCGTGCCATTTGGGATACAACCTGTGTCGAATGTTTTAAACTGAATTTGGGAATGGAAGATCTACTGTGACCGTTCAGAAAACAACCCCGTTCTCTGACACACCTTCTGATTCCCCAGACCTACCCACAACACAGTCTTCATTCTTTATTCCCTCCAAGATAGGGGGGGGGGGGTGTAGACAGTATCTGTAGACAGTATCTGTTGCTAGCCTAGAAGCAGTGAAAACCACCCTCTCTCCAACTGGTCAGGAACAGAACGTATTTTCACCTCCTGTCTTCTCTGTCAGGCATAGAAAGTGGACAATCGGCAGGGAGCTCCATTATCTCCCCTCAATACCAAACACTGTTTAGCCTCAGAGAGACAGGCCCTGGTAGTAGAGAGAGAAGCAGAGAGCTGAGAGTTAACCTCAGAGAGACAGGCCCTGGCGGAAGAGAGAGAAGCAGAGAGCTGAGAGTTAACCTCAGAGAGACAGGCCCTGGTGGTAGAGAGAGAAGCGGAGAGCTGAGAGTTAACCTCAGAGAGACAGGCCCTGGTAGTAGAGAGAGAAGCAGAGAGCTGAGAGTTAACCTCAGAGAGACAGGCCCTGGCAGAAGAGAGAGAAGCAGAGAGCTGAGAGTTAACCTCAGAGAGACAGGCCCTGGTGGTAGAGAGAGAAGCAGAGAGCTGAGAGTTAACCTCAGAGAGACAGGCCCTGGTAGTAGAGAGAGAAGCAGAGAGCTGAGAGTTAACCTCAGAGAGACAGGCCCTGGCGGTAGAGAGAGAAGCAGAGAGCTGAGAGTTAACCTCAGAGAGACAGACCCTGGCGGTAGAGAGAGAAGCAGAGAGCTGAGAGTTAACCTCAGAGAGACAGGCCCTGGCGGTAGAGAGAGAAGCAGAGAGCTGAGAGTTAACCTCAGAGAGACAGGCCCTGGCGGTAGAGAGAGAAGCAGAGAGCTGAGAGTTAACCTCAGAGAGGCAGGCCCTGGCGGTAGAGAGAGAAGCAGAGAGCTGAGAGTTAACCTCAGAGAGACAGACCCTGGCAGTAGAGAGAGAAGCAGAGAGCTGAGAGTTAACCTCAGAGAGACAGGCCCTGATAGTAGAGAGAGAAGCAGAGAGCTGAGAGTTAACCTCAGAGAGACAGGCCCTGGCGGTAGAGAAAGAAGCAGAGAGCTGAGAGTTAACCTCAGAGAGACAGGCCCTGGCGGTAGAGAGAGAAGCAGAGAGCTGAGAGTTAACCTCAGAGAGACAGGCCCTGGTGGTAGAGAGAGAAGCAGAGAGCTGAGAGTTAACCTCAGAGAGACAGGCCCTGGCGGTAGAGAGAGAAGCAGAGAGCTGAGAGTTAACCTCAGAGAGACAGGCCCTGGCGGTAGAGAGAGAAGCAGAGAGCTGAGAGTTAACCTCAGAGAGGCAGGCCCTGGCGGTAGAGAGAGAAGCAGAGAGCTGAGAGTTAACCTCAGAGAGGCAGGCCCTGGCGGTAGAGAGAGAAGCAGAGAGCTGAGAGTTAACCTCAGAGAGACAGGCCCTGGCGGTAGAGAGAGAAGCAGAGAGCTGAGAGTTAACCTCAGAGAGACAGACCCTGGCAGTAGAGAGAGAAGCAGAGAGCTGAGAGTTAACCTCAGAGAGACAGGCCCTGATAGTAGAGAGAGAAGCAGAGAGCTGAGAGTTAACCTCAGAGAGACAGGCCCTGGCGGTAGAGAAAGAAGCAGAGAGCTGAGAGTTAACCTCAGAGAGACAGGCCCTGGCGGTAGAGAGAGAAGCAGAGAGCTGAGAGTTAACCTCAGAGAGACAGGCCCTGGTGGTAGAGAGAGAAGCAGAGAGCTGAGAGTTAACCTCAGAGAGACAGGCCCTGGCGGTAGAGAGAGAAGCAGAGAGCTGAGAGTTAACCTCAGAGAGACAGGCCCTGGCGGTAGAGAGAGAAGCAGAGAGCTGAGAGTTAACCTCAGAGAGGCAGGCCCTGGCGGTAGAGAGAGAAGCAGAGAGCTGAGAGTTAACCTCAGAGAGGCAGGCCCTGGCGGTAGAGAGAGAAGCAGAGAGCTGAGAGTTAACCTCAGAGAGACAGGCCCTGGCGGTAGAGAGAGAAGCAGAGAGCTGAGAGTTAACCTCAGAGAGACAGGCCCTGGTAGTAGAGAGAGAAGCAGAGAGCTGAGAGTTAACCTCAGAGAGACAGGACCTGGCGGTAGAGAGAGAAACAGAGAGCTGAGAGTTAACCTCAGAGAGACAGGCCCTGGTAGTAGAGAGAGAAGCAGAGAGCTGAGAGTTAACCTCAGAGAGACAGGCCCTGGCGGTAGACAGGCCCTGGCGGTAGAGAGAGAAGCAGAGAGCTGAGAGTTAACCTCAGAGAGACAGGCCCTGGCGGTAGAGAGAGAAGCAGAGAGCTGAGAGTTAACCTCAGAGAGACAGGCCCTGGCGGTAGAGAGAGAAGCAGAGAGCTGAGAGTTAACCTCAGAGAGACAGGCCCTGGTGGTAGAGAGAGAAGCAGAGAGCTGAGAGTTAACCTCAGAGAGACAGGCCCTGGCGGTAGAGAGAGAAGCAGAGAGCTGAGAGTTAACCTCAGAGAGACAGGCCCTGGCGGTAGAGAGAGAAGCAGAGAGCTGAGAGTTAACCTCAGAGAGGCAGGCCCTGGCGGTAGAGAGAGAAGCAGAGAGCTGAGAGTTAACCTCAGAGAGGCAGGCCCTGGCGGTAGAGAGAGAAGCAGAGAGCTGAGAGTTAACCTCAGAGAGACAGGCCCTGGCGGTAGAGAGAGAAGCAGAGAGCTGAGAGTTAACCTCAGAGAGACAGACCCTGGCAGTAGAGAGAGAAGCAGAGAGCTGAGAGTTAACCTCAGAGAGACAGGCCCTGATAGTAGAGAGAGAAGCAGAGAGCTGAGAGTTAACCTCAGAGAGACAGGCCCTGGCGGTAGAGACAGAGAGAAAGAAGCAGAGAGCTGAGAGTTAACCTCAGAGAGACAGGCCCTGGCGGTAGAGAGAGAAGCAGAGAGCTGAGAGTTAACCTCAGAGAGACAGGCCCTGGTGGTAGAGAGAGAAGCAGAGAGCTGAGAGTTAACCTCAGAGAGACAGGCCCTGGCGGTAGAGAGAGAAGCAGAGAGCTGAGAGTTAACCTCAGAGAGACAGGCCCTGGCGGTAGAGAGAGAAGCAGAGAGCTGAGAGTTAACCTCAGAGAGGCAGGCCCTGGCGGTAGAGAGAGAAGCAGAGAGCTGAGAGTTAACCTCAGAGAGGCAGGCCCTGGCGGTAGAGAGAGAAGCAGAGAGCTGAGAGTTAACCTCAGAGAGACAGGCCCTGGCGGTAGAGAGAGAAGCAGAGAGCTGAGAGTTAACCTCAGAGAGACAGGCCCTGGTAGTAGAGAGAGAAGCAGAGAGCTGAGAGTTAACCTCAGAGAGACAGGCCCTGGCGGTAGAGAGAGAAACAGAGAGCTGAGAGTTAACCTCAGAGAGACAGGCCCTGGTAGTAGAGAGAGAAGCAGAGAGCTGAGAGTTAACCTCAGAGAGACAGGCCCTGGCGGTAGAGAGAGAAGCAGAGAGCTGAGAGTTAACCTCAGAGAGACAGGCCCTGGCGGTAGAGAGAGAAGCAGAGAGCTGAGAGTTAACCTCAGAGAGACAGGCCCTGGCGGTAGAGAGAGAAGCAGAGAGCTGAGAGTTAACCTCAGAGAGGCAGGCCCTGGCGGTAGAGAGAGAAGCAGAGAGCTGAGAGTTAACCTCAGAGAGGCAGGCCCTGGCGGTAGAGAGAGAAGCAGAGAGCTGAGAGTTAACCTCAGAGAGACAGACCCTGGCAGTAGAGGGAGAAGCAGAGAGCTGAGAGTTAACCTCAGAGAGACAGGCCCTGGCGGTAGAGAGAGAAGCAGAGAGCTGAGAGTTAACCTCAGAGAGACAGGCCCTGGCGGTAGAGAGAGAAGCAGAGAGCTGAGAGTTAACCTCAGAGAGACAGGCCCTGGCGGTAGAGAGAGAAGCAGAGAGCTGAGAGTTAACCTCAAAGAGACAGGCCCTGGTGGTAGAGAGAGAATCAGAGAGCTGAGAGTTAACCTCAGAGAGACAGGCCCTGGCGGTAGAGAGAGAAGCAGAGAGCTGAGAGTTAACCTCAGAGAGGCAGGCCCTGGCGGTAGAGAGAGAAGCAGAGAGCTGAGAGTTAACCTCAGAGAGACAGGCCCTGGCGGTAGAGAGAGAAGCAGAGAGCTGAGAGTTAACCTCAGAGAGGCAGGCCCTGGCGGTAGAGAGAGATGCAGAGAGCTGAGAGTTAACCTCAGAGAGGCAGGACCTGGCGGCAGAGAGAGAAGCAGAGAGCTGAGAGTTAACCTCAGAGAGACAGGCCCTGGCGGCAGAGAGAGAAGCAGAGAGCTGAGAGTTAACCTCAGAGAGACAGGCCCTGGCAGTAGAGGGAGAAGCAGAGAGCTGAGAGTTAACCTCAGAGAGACAGGCCCTGGCGGTAGAGAGAGAAGCAGAGAGCTGAGAGTTAACCTCAGAGAGACAGGCCCTGGCGGTAGAGAGAGAAGCAGAGAGCTGTAGTAGGGCAGTGTGTTCCAGTCTGAAATGGCACCCCATATATAGTCATGGGCCCTGGTCAAACCTATATAAAGTCCTGGGCCCTGGTGCATTATATAGGGTATAGGGTACCATTTTGAACACGACCCAGACTGAGACTCACTCTGACTCTAAAGTCTAGACTTAAAAGAGGAAAAAGCCATTCATTATTTGCCTTACCGCCTCAGCAATCACATCTCCCATTATCAGTCTTATACATTGAAAACCAGGCTGCAGGCAGCGGAGAAAATGAAATATAAATGATTATGGCTTTAAGACTCTTCCCATCTTTCTTTCCTCCTGATAACATGTGTTCCACCGCAACGCCCGCTTCACCCTTCTCTCTCAGTTCTCTGTCCCTCCCTCCCTCCCTCCCTCTCTCCCTCACTCTCTCGCTCTCCGTCTGCCAATCCCAGTAGGCACGCAGCTGTAGTCACATGGAATCCCCTGGAGTGTGTGTGGAGGTGTTGTGCACTCATAGAGAGAGAGAGATGGAAGGATGGAGAGAGGTAGAGTAATGGAGTTAAAAGAGGGAGAGATGGATGGAGAGATAAAAATGGAAAGAGGGCGAAAGAGGAAGATGGAAATACATAGATTGAGAGGGAGAGACACGGAGAGAAAGAGACACAGAGAGAGAGAGAGAGAGATACACAGAGAGAGAGAGAGAGAGAGACACAGAGAGAGAGAGAGAGGGAGAGAGAGAGAGAGAGAGAGAGAGAGAGAGAGAGAGAGATAGACACAAAGATTGAGAGAGAGCACAGCTGAGCAGAGTAAGGGGAATATTTACTCAGGCCTAACTCTAATGAAAATTCATCCCATGTGGATAGATGACCTGCCATATCCAACTCTGTGTGTATTTGTTTGTGTGTATGTGTTTGTGTTTGTGTGTGTGTTGGCCTGTGTGAGTTTTTGTGTTTGTGAGTCTTTGCGTTTTACTGAGGGGTTGGGGCAATAGCCACCTTCTCAATGTCAATCCAACACATGTTCAACCTCACTTAGCTTCACAACAAATGACACATTAGCCCCATATCCTGCCAGTTACTCAACATGACAAAAGGGAACAGTGTTTTGGCTCTGGGTAGGAGCAACGATCCCCGTTATCACTGATATTCAGGACCGATGTCTTCTCTCTGTTTGTGTCATCATGCTGCATCTCCACACTGGAGTCTCCTCACTTCTGACAGAGAAATACACTATATGTGCATGCAAAAGTATGTGGACACCCCTTCAAATGAATGGATTTGGCTATTTCAGCCACACTCGTTGCTGACGTGTATAAAATCGAGCACACAGCCATGCAATCTCCATAGACAACCATTGGCAGTAGAATGGCTTTACTGAAGAGATCAGTGACTTTCAACGTGGCACTGTCATAGGATGCCACCTTTTCAAATCAAATTAAAGTTTATTTGTCACGTGCGCCGAATACAACAGGTGAAATGCTTACTTACAGGCTCTAACGAATGGTGCCAAAAAAAGGTGTGTGTGTGTGTGTGTGTGTGTGTGCGTGCGTGTGTGTGTGTGTGTGCGTGCGTGCGTGTGTGTGTGTGTGTGTGCGTGCGTGCGTGTAGTGTCATGTCTTTGGCTATGCCGGATTAAGTGATATGACATGCTAGTCTATAAAATAAATTATCCGTAATTAATATCACCTGATTGAGCTAATCATGTAAATGTGATTAACTAGAGTCAGGCACCACAAAATAATATTTATAGAGCTGTTATCTTCCGAATAAACTCTTAAAGACCTAGTAATATTTTACATCAAGATTAATCGTCACCTTTATTCAGTCTCATCTGAAAGTTGTAAATTCTTGGTTATCTTCACGAACCCTGGCTAACAAGTTGAATCAGCAATAAAAAATTGGGTTTTAATATTTATTTACTAAATACCTAACTAATCACACAGAATTCACATACACATAATTAATCATAACTTGATTACAAATTACGTCATAAAGGAAAAAGTCCCTAGCGGACGGAACAGATATGACAGCTGGTTACACAAAAGGGGCTGGGTTTGAGTGAAAGAGCGGGAATACTGAGGAACAAAGGGCAGAAGCTTGGTTATCGTAAATACAGTATCTTACGCATTCTATATTACCGCCCATTTGGTAAAGGAAAATGCAATAAATATTTACTCTGAGCTGCGCTTCAGTAGGTTGGTGGTAGATGGAAGACCGTGTTGCCAAACCGAGTCCTCTGTCCTTTGAAGAATGTCTCTGATGGTCACTTGGATAAGTTGTAGTAACGTCGTTGTGTGGTAGATGGGATACTCTGTCTGTTCCTTCCTAACCTGCGTTTACAGCTGTGGTCGCTAACTCAACGGCTAGGAGGTATCACTTCTGTCGTGAATAAGAGTTTAAAGTTCTTACCATTCGCAACCAAAGCTCATGCTGATGTTGGCTTCGTTCTGTAGTTATTATCTGAACCATTCTGACATAGGACCGTCATCCTACCTCATCGGAACAGGAAGTTCTATTGTCATCAAGGGCTTATATAGGAAGGGAGAAAAGGGGTGTGTTTCATAATTTACAACCTCTGTCTCTGCACGTGGGCGGGCCACTGAGTGAGCAGCCCTAACTTAACCCACATCTCACATTTTAGAAGCTAAAATCACATTTCATCCCATCTCAAATAATGTCATGTTCAAACATTTAAATTGAACAACAATTCCATGTGAATCCGATAACTCTAATGTGTAGACTTTCCACCATAGAGTTTATGTCATCTTATCATTGATGAGAACGTCTCAGATGACAACCGAACTGACATCATATTCATTAAGTACCACCGCATATGTTCAATTGTTCGGATTACCAGAATATAGTTCATTTCCCCCACCTTCTGATGTTCCCAGAATCTCTATGTTAACCAAGGGTTTTTTAAATGTAACCTCAGTAGGTTAGAGAGAGGAAAAAGGGGGGAAGAGGTATTTATGACTGTCATAAACCTACCCCCAGGCCAATGTCATGACAGTAGGTAAGTAAAGAAATAAAACAACAGTAGAAAGACATTTGAAAAAAGAGCAGCAAGGTGCCATACAGACACCTGTTAGTCAGGCTTATTGAGGTAGTATGTACATGTAGGTATCGTTAAAGTGACAATGCTTATATGATGAACAGAGAGTAGCAGAAGCGTAAAAAGAGGGGTTGGCAGGTGGTGGGACACAATGCAGATAGCCCGGTTAGCCAATGTGCGGGAGCACTGGTTGGTCGGGCCAATTTAGGTAGTATGTACAGTACATGAATGTATAGTTAAAGTGACTAACCATATAAGATAAACAGAGAGTAGCAGCAGCGTAAAAGGACAACAAGTCAGTTTGTCACATTTCTGCCCTGCTGGAGCTGCCCCAGTCAACTGCAAGTGCTGTTTTTGTGAAGTGGAAAGTCAAGGAGCGACAACGGCTCAGCCGTGAAGTGGTAGGCCACACAAGCTCACAGAACAGGACCGCCGAGTGCTGAAGCGCGTGAAAGTTGCCTGTCCTCGGTTACACTCACTACCGAGTTCCAAATGGCCTCTGGAAGCAACGTCAGCACAAGAACTGTTCGTTGGGTGCTTCATGAAATGGGTTTCCATGGCCGAGCAGCCGCACACAAGCCTAAGATCACAATGCGCAATGCCAAGTGTCAGCTGGAGTGGTGTAAAGCTCACCACCATTGGACTGGAGCAGTGGAAACACTTTCTCTGATTAATCATACTTCACCATCTGGCAGTCCGATGGATGAATCTGGGTTTGTCGGATGCCAGGAGAACGCTACGTGCCCCAATGAATTCTACCAACTCTAAAGTTTTGGTGGAGGAGGAACAACGGTCTGGGGCTGTTGTTCATGGTTTGGGCTAGGCCCCTTAGTTCCAGTGAAGGCAAATCGTAATGCTACAGCATACAATGACATTCTACACGATTCTATGCTTTCACATTTTTGGCAACAGTTTGGGGAAGGCTCTTTCCTGTTTCAGCATGACAAGCGAGGTCCATACAGAAATGGTTTGTCGAGATCGGTGTGGAAGAACTTGACTGGCTTGCACAGGCCCCGAATAGCCAGGCCTAATCGCCGAACATCAGTGCCCAACCTCACTAATGCTCTTGTGGCTGAATGGAAGAAAGTTCCTGCAGCAACATTCCAACGTTTAGTTGATAGCCTTCCCAGAAGAGGAGAGGCTGTTACAGCAACAAAGAGGGGACCAACTCCATATTTAATAACCATGATTTTGGAATGAGATGTTCGATGAGCAGGTGTCCACATACTTTCTGTCATGTCGTGTATATTTATACTTTTGGGTCTCCGTCAAACTGCAGCAAAGCAATCTAGAGTGTGAATAGTTTAACACCATATTACCTGGAGAAAACACAACCATGTGTTCAACCTTCTGTCTGATCTAACATCAAATCATCTCAGCAGGACCCTGTATCTTCCACCTCCTTCCATCTACTACCATCTCCTACCATCTCCTACCATCTCCTTCTACCTCCTACCATCTCCTTCCACCTCCTTCCACCTCCTTCCACCTCCTACCACCTCCTTCCATCTACTACCATCTCCTACCATCTCCTACCACCTCCTTCTACCTCCTACCACCTCCCACCACCTCCTTCCATCTCTTTCCACCTCCTACCATCTCCTTCCACCTCCTACCACCTCCTTCCATCTCCTTCCAGCTCCTACCACCTCCTACCACCTCCTTCCATCTCCTTCCATCTCCTACCACCTCCTACCATCTCCTTCCATCTCCTTCCACCTCCTACCATCCCCTTCCATCTCCTTTCACCTCCTTCCACTTCCTTCCTCCTCCTTCCACCTAATACCATTCCCTTCCATCTCCTTCCACCTCCCTCCACCTCCTACCTCCTTCCACCTCATACCATCCCCTTCCATCTCTTTCTACCTCCCTCCATCTCCTTCTTCCTCCTACAATCTCCTTCCACCTCATACAATCCCCTTCCATCTCCTTCCACCTCCCTCCACCTCGTTCTACCATCTCCTTCCACCTCCCTCCATCTCCTTCCACCTCCTTCCTCCTACCACCTCCTACCACCTCCTTCCATCTTCTTCCAGCTCCTACCACCTCCTACCATCCCCTTCCATCTCCTTCCACCTCCCTCCACCTCCTACCTCCTTCCACCTCATACCATCCCCTTCCATCTCCTACCATGTCTTTCCACCTCCCTCCACCTCCTTCCATCTCCTACCACCTCCTACCACCTCCTTCCATCTCCTTCCATCTCCTACCACCTCCTTTCATCTCCTTCCATCGTCCTCCACCTCATACCACCTCCTTCCATCTCCTACCACCTCCTTCCATCTCCTACCATCTCCTTCCACCTCCTACCACCTCCTTCCATCTCTGACCACCTCCTTCCATCTCCTACCACCTCCTTCCATCTCCTACCACCTCCTTCCATCTCCTACCATCTCCTTCTACCTCCTTCCATCTCCTACCACCTCCTTCCACCTCCTTCCATCTCCTACCATCTCCTTCTACCTCCTTCCATCTCCTACCACCTCCTTCCATCTCCTACCATCTCCTTCTACCCCCTTCCATCTCCTACCACCTCCTTCCATCTCCTACCACCTCCTACCATCTCCTTCCATCTCCTTTCACCTCCTTCCACCTCATACCATCCCCTTCTATCTCCTTCCACCTCCTACCACCCCCTTCTACCTCCTACCATCTCCTTCCACCTCCTTCCACCTCCTACCATCTCCTTCTACCTCCTTCCATCTCCTACCACCTCCTTCCATCTCCTACCATCTCCTTCTACCTCCTTCCATCTCCTACCACCTCCTTCCACCTCCTTCCACCTCATACCACCTCCTTCCACCTCCTACCATCTCCTTCTACCTCCTTCCATCTCCTACCACCTCCTTCCATCTCCTACCATCTCCTTCTACCTCCTACCATTTCCTACCACCTCCTTCCATCTCCTACCACCTCCTACCACCTCCTTCCATCTCCTACCACCTCCTTCCAACTCCTTCCATCTCCTACCATCTCATTCTACCTCCTTCCATTTCCTACCACCTCCTTCCATCTCCTACCATCTCCTTCTACCCCCTTCCATCTCCTACCACCTCCATCCATCTCCTACCACCTCCTACCATCTCCTTCCATCTCCTTTCAACTCCTTCCACCTCCTTCCACCTCATACCATCCCCTTCTATCTCCTTCCACATCCTACCACCTCCTTCTACCTCCTACCATCTCCTTCCACCTCCTACCATCTCCTTCTACCTCCTACCATTTCCTACCACCTCCTTCCATCTCCTACCACCTCCTACCACCTCCTTCCATCTCCTACCACCTCCTTCCACCTCCTTCCATCTCCTACCATCTCCTTCTACCCCCTTCCATCTCCTACCACCTCCATCCATCTCCTACCACCTCCTACCATCTCCTTCCATCTCCTTTCACCTCCTTCCACCTCCTTCCACCTCATACCATCCCCTTCTATCTCCTTCCACATCCTACCACCTCCTTCTACCTCCTACCATCTCCTTCCACCTCCTACCACCTCCTTCTACCTCCTACCATCTCCTTCCACCTCATACCATCCCCTTCCATCTCCTTCCACCTCGTTCTACCTCCTACCATCTCCTTCTACCTCATACCATCCCCTTCCATCTCCTTCCACCTCGTTCTACCTCCTACCATCTCCTTCCACCTCATACCATCCCCTTCCATCTCCTTCCACCTCCTTCTACCTCCTACCATCTCCTTCCACCTCCTTCCACCTCATACCATCCCCTTCCATCTCCTTCCACCTCGTTCTACCTCCTACCATCTCCTTCCACCTCCTACCATCCCCTTCCATTTCCTTCCACCTCCCTCCACCTCCTTCTACCTCCTACCATCTCCTTCCACCTCCTACCACCTCCTTCTACCTCCTACCATCTCCTTCCACCTCTTACCACCTCCTTCTACCTCCTACCATCTCCTTCCACCTCCTTCCACCTCATACCATCCCCTTCCATCTCCTTCCACCTCGTTCTACCTCCTGCCATCTCCTTCCACCTCCTACCATCCTCTTCCATTTCCTTCCACCTCCCTCCACCTCCTTCTACCTCCTACCATCTCCTTCCACCTCTTACCACCTCCTTCTACCTCCTACCATCTCCTTCCACCTCCTTCCACCTCATACCATCCCCTTCCATCTCCTACCATCTCCTTCCACCTCCTTCCACCTCATACCATCCCCTTCTATCTCCTACCATCTCCTTCCACCTCCTTCCACCTCATACCATCCCCTTCCATCTCCTTCCACCTCGTTCTACCTCCTTCCATCTCCATCCACCTCCTTCCATCTCCACCCACCTCCTTCCATCTCCGTCCACCTCCTTCCATCTCCACCCACCTCCTTCCATCTCCTTCCACCTCCTTCCATCTCCACCCACCTCCTTCCATCTCCTTCCACCTCCTTCCACCTCCTTCCACCTCCTCCTTCTGTCTTCTTCTCTCTGGTTTGAACATGACCATTTACTCAGGAGAGAATTCAATTAAACAGAATGTTCTAGAGTGTTGAGCTAACAACCGTCTCCATGGTGAAGCCATAACTCCCAGACAACCTTGTGCTAACAGGTGACAGACGTAAGGGGTTAAGGGTCAGGAAGATCAAGGAGAGCTGTAATTGGAACATGTTTGTACCACAGAGAGGAGAAGAGGCTGTTGTAGAATCCTGTTGTAGAATCCTCTTTAATACAGACCTAATACAACATTTGAACCAGTGTGTTCCGTCCCGGAACCTTCCATCTCTAATGAGGATTCTATTATCAACTTGGGGATGGGCTGCAGCAGCCAGCCATACGGAGAAGGCACGCTAACAATACTAGTGCTTAGCTAAGCAGCTGTTCTCTCCCATCGAGCCCAGCGCACACTCCTGTCCCAGACTAATGAAGCCTTCACCGTTGAGTGCGTCCCGGAAGAGACGGAGAAGAGATGCAGACAGACGGCCTGAGAGGAGAGGGAGGCTCAGAGAGAGAGTCACACAGCAAGTCATATATAGAGATGTCTGTCTGTGTGGGAGATTAGAGATAACATAACTAGACAACGAGGGTCCCAATTACAACATGGGCTCACGAGAGCCAGAGCCCTTAGAATAACAGGCTGGGGGAGGGGCCCTTAGAATAACAGGCTGGGGGGAGGGGCCCTTAGAATAACAGGCTGGGGGGAGGGGCCTTAGAATAACAGGCTGGGGGGAGAGGGCCCTTAGAATACGTAATGGGAATGTCCTACGTAATGGAATGTCCTACGTAATGGGAATGTCCTACGTAATGGGAATGTCCTACGTAATGGGAATGTCCTACGTAATGGGAATGTCCTACGTAATGGGAATGTCCTACGTGATGGGAATGTCCTACGTAATGGGAATGTCCTACGTAATGGGAATGTCCTACGTAATGGGAATGTCCTACGTAATGGGAATGTCCTACATAATGGTAATGTCCTACGTAATGGGAATGTCCTACATAATGGGAATGTCCTACGTGATGGGAATGTCCTACCTAATGGGAATGTCCTACGTAATGGGAATGTCCTACGTAATGGGAATGTCCTACGTAATGGGAATGTCCTACGTAATGGGAATGTCCTACGTGATGGGAATGTCATACGTGATTTGAATGTCCTACGTATTGGGAATGTCCTAAGTAATGGGAATGTCCTACATAATGGGAATGTCCTACGTAATGGGAATATCCTACGTAATGGGAATGTCCTACGTAATGGGAATGTCCTACGTAATGGGAATGTCCTACGTGATGGGAATGTCCTACGTAATGGGAATGTCCTACGTAATGGGAATGTCCTACGTAATGGGAATGTCCTACGTAATGGGAATGTCCTACGTGATGGGAATGTCCTACGTAATGGGAATGTCCTACGTAATGGGAATGTCCTACAAAATGGGAATGTCCTACATAATGGGAATGTCCTACGTAATGGGAATGTCCTACGTAATGGGAATGTCCTACGTAATGGGAATGTCCTACATAATGGGAATGTCCTACATAATGGGAATGTCCTACGTAATGGGAATGTCCTACGTAATGGGAATGTCCTACAAAATGGGAATGTCCTACATAATGGGAATGTCCTACGTAATGGGAATGTCCTACATAATGGGAATGTCCTACATAATGGGAATGTCCTACGTAATGGGAATGTCCTACGTAATGGGAATGTCCTACAAAATGGGAATGTCCTACTTAATGTGAATGTCCTACGCGATGGGAATGTCCTACGTAATGGGAATGTCTTATGTAATGGGAATGTTCTACGTAATGGGAATGTCCTACGTAATGGGAATGTCCTACGTAATGGGAATGTCTTACGTAATGGGAATGTCTTATGTAATGGGAATGTCCTACGTAATGGGAATGTCCTACGTAATGGGAATGTCCTACATAATGGGAATGTCCTACATAATGGGAATGTCCTACGTAATGGGAATGTCCTACGTAATGGGAATGTCCTACAAAATGGGAATGTCCTACATAATGGGAATGTCCTACGTAATGGGAATGTCCTACATAATGGGAATGTCCTACGTAATGGGAATGTCCTACGTGATGGGAATGTCCTACATAATGGGAATGTCCTACATAATGGGAATGTCCTACGTAATGGGAATGTCCTACATAATGGGAATGTCCTACGTAATGGGAATGTCCTACGTAATGGGAATGTCCTACGTAATGGGAATGTCCTACGTAATGGGAATGTCCTACGTAATGGGAATGTCCTACGTAATGGGAATGTCCTACTTAATGGGAATGTCCTACGTAATGGGAATGTCCTACGTAATGGGAATGTCCTACATAATGGGAATGTCCTACATAATGGGAATGTCCTACGTGATGGGAATGTCCTACGTAATGGGAATGTCCTACGTAATGGGAATGTCCTGCGTAATGGGAATGTCCTACTTAATGGGAATGTCCTACGTAATGGGAATGTCCTACGTAATGGGAATGTCCTACATAATGGGAATGTCCTACATAATGGGAATGTCCTACGTGATGGGAATGTCCTACGTAATGGGAATGTCCTACGTAATGGGAACAATCAAAATCTCCAGATAGGCATCTAGGCCTGTAGTGGCAGCTCTAAGAACAACACACAACCTCCTTGCCTGGTTTCCTGTCCCAGAACTTAGAGATTTTTCTATTTATCTATTTATATTTCTGAGGATCCCCATTAGCTGTTGCCAAGGCAGCAGCAGCAGCTACTTTTCCTGGGGTCCACAAAAGATTACAACAGCTATATTACAACACAACAGTAGCCGTAACACAATACATCACACGGTCCATTACTACATTATTACTGTAATACTACACATTTACAATAATATAGATATAGAACATATGACATATACATTACAATACTACAGTATTACAATATTACAATGTATGTGCATATGCGTGTGTGTTTGTGTGTGTCTCTTCACAGTCCCCCGTTATGTTATTTGATCTGAAACAAACAGGACTCATACAGTATTATTTCTAGTATTAGTAATGCCTTACAAGACTCATACAGTATTATTTCTAGTAGTAGTAATGATTACAGGACTCGTACAGTATTCATACCTCATTTGTACGGCATTTTTTAAACACTGATCTTCACCAAGTTTTGTTACATTTCCATCTGAGACAGAAGTTGCCCCTGAGCGTTGGAATCCACTATAAATGTATTTCTTCAAAGCCCTATTCAATCTGGCAGCTCTCTCACTCTTACAGAGCTCAGAACAATCTATAGGGGTGTTACCTCTCTAAGCTAAAAATCTATTGGAGCCTTGCAGCCTTGAGAGCTACAGATTTTGTTGTTCTTTTTGTTTCAAGCCTACAGCACACAGTGCTAGTCCTCTATAGGTTTCTGCTAGTCAGCATGTTGTTCTGCTGCCCAGAATGAACTGTGTTTACAGAGTTACCATGCAGAGGCCAGGGTAATGTTGTTCTGCTGCCCAGAATGGACTGTGTTTACAGAGTTATCATGCAGAGGCCAGGGTAATGTTGTTCTCCTGCCCAGAATGGACTGTGTTTACAGAGTTACCATGCAGAGGCCAGGGTAATGTTGTTCTGCTGCCCAGAATGGACTGTGTTTACAGAGTTATCATGCAGAGGCCAGGGTAATGTTGTTCTGCTGCCCAGAATGGACTGTGTTTACAGAGTTACCATGCAGAGGCCAGGGTAATGTTGTTCTGCTGCCCAGAATGGACTGTGTTTACAGAGTTATCATGCAGAGGCCAGGGTAATGTTGTTCTGCTGCCCAGAATGGACTGTGTTTACAGAGTTATCATGCAGAGGCCAGGGTAATGTTGTTCTGCTGCCCAGAATGGACTGTGTTTACAGAGTTACCATGCAGAGGCCAGGGTAATGTTGTTCTGCTGCCCAGAATGGACTGTGTTTACAGGCGAGCTGAAGTAGCCTCTGTTGCTGTACATATCAACTGTTATTTTATCCACAGTCATAGCTGTACCTGCTGCTACATGTATAAATCTAATTGTTGAGTGAGCTGCAATATAGGCTCTGTTATTGTACATGCACAGGAGGGGGAGAGATGGGAGAAGGACAGGGAAGGAGGGGAGAGATGGGAGAAGGACAGAGAAGGAGGGGGAGAGATGGGAGAAGGACAGGGAGTAGGGGGAGAGATGGGAGAAGGACAGGGAGGAGGGGGAGAGATGGGAGAAGGACAGGGAGTAGGGGGAGAGATGGGGGAAGGACAGGGAAGGAGGAGGAGAGATGGGAGAAGGACAGGGAGGAGGGGGAGAGATGGGAGAAGGACAGGGAGTAGGGGGAGAGATGGGGTAAGGACAGGGAAGGAGGAGGAGAGCTGGGAGAAGGACAGGGAAGGAGGGGGAGAGATGGGAGAAGGACAGGGAGTAGGGGGAGAGATGGGAGAAGGACAGAGAAGGAGGGGGAGAGATGGGGGAAGGACAGGGAAGGAGGGGGAGAGATGGGAGAAGGACAGGGAGTAGGGGGAGAGATGGGAGAAGGACAGAGAAGGAGAGATGGGGAAGGACAGAAAAGGAGAGATGGGGGAAGGACAGAGAAGGAGAGATGGGGAAGGACAGAGAAGGAGGGGGACATTATGTGTCTGAACACTGTTGGCTATTTACTGCACTACTTTAGACCAGAGCCAGATGGTCAAAAGACTATAGTCCTCTCCTCTCCTCTCCTCTCCTCTCCTCTCCTCTCCTCTACCCTCCTCTCCTCTCCTCTCCATCTCAGGAAATTGACTAATTTCTTTCTGTCTGCCTCCCTTGTCTCCCTGCATCCCTAATCATTAACTAAAACACTGTTCCATCCTGCCTCATAAAGATTCTTCCTGTGGCTGTCTGTTAACGGAAATTATCAGTCAGGGAAACACTAGGTTCATATCAGAATGTGTTTGTATTCATGACTATCTGTAATCAGGCTCAGTGTCTGAGTCCCAATGGAACCTTACTCTATATACTGTGCCTTCAGACCCCTTGACTTTTCCACATTTTCTTACATTACAACCTTATTCTAAAATGGATTCAATTGTTTATTGTTTCCTTATCAATGTACACACAATACCCCATAATGACAAAGCAAAAAAATATATATGTTTTTCAACATTTTTGCAAATGTATTAAAAATGTAAAACTGAAATATCACATTTACATAAGTATTCAGACTCTTTACTCAGTACTTTGTTGAAGCACCTTTGGCAGCGATTACAGCCTTGAGTCTTCTTGGGTTTGACGCTACTGATGTGAGGACAATTTTAGCATTACATGTAAGTCAGTTTTCACCATCTCCTCTTTGGTCTCTATGAGAGTTCCACGTGTTGTATCTGCAAGTGGTGACACGCCTAACGGTGCTCACCGGAGAAATGTCATTGCTATTCCTACTTTGTTTTATTGTCCTAATAAATCCAATCTATGAGTCCCCTGTTGTTCTGTAGCTCAAAGTAATCTAACCTGTATTGAAACTCCGATAGGAAAGACAAAGAGGGTGCTGTTGCTATTTACACAAATCTAATCTTCTTTCTGTGTCTTTATGAAAGTCCTCCAGTTCTAAACCATTTGAATTGTTGGCTTTAAGTCTTCAGTTGGGTTCAAACTCCAAAAGAACAGCTATAGGAATCGTCCGCCCTCCACCAAGAAGTGTGTACTAAACCAACTCACTGATTTAATTGCCAATTTTACTACCCCAGCGGTGTTGAGCGCTGGAGATTTTAATCTCGCATGGGGAACGCAGGATGCTGACTGTTTAAATTGTTTTGTACTGGTCTAAATTTGACCCAGCTGATTACAAAACCGGCTCATCCAAACTTAAAGGACCCTCCCTACGAAATCGACTTTGATTGACCTCATATTTACAAATACTCCAGAAAAATATGCTGGGAGTGGGGTATTTGCTTTGGATAACAGTGACCATTGTCCCATTGTATGTGTCAGGGATATACGCATGTCTCGATCCAAACCTCGTTTTATCAACAAGAGGGATTTTAAAAAATCCAATGAACAGGCCTTTTTTTGTGACCTTTATTTTGGTGACTTTGATTGTATTGCATGTATACCTGACACAGAGTTGGCTCTGAACCACTTCTCATGTTTTCAATTGTATTGTAGATAAATATGTTCCTTTTAAAAAAACTGAGAATTAAAAATCGGTCTTGCCCTTGGTTCAGTCCAGAGCGATCTGAAGTCATACACAACAGAGATGCTGCCTGGACCAAAGCTAGATTCACAGACAGACTTTCAGGCGATTAAGAAATGTGTGCAAAACTAGTTTAAAAAAAGCTACATCAGATTAGTATGTTAATACACTATCTGAATGTACAGGGAACTCAGCTATATTTTGGAAAGCTGTTAAATCACTGAAGGGTTGTGTCTCTTCTCTCCCCCAAGAAATGTATTTAGATTCTGGCTCTATTACTGACAAAAATTGACATCATTAATGCATTTAATCACCATTTTATCTCTGCGGGCTTTATATTTGAATGTTTTTCAAAGCCAGCTCTTGAAATGAGTAGTTTGGATGTAGATGGTAAAAATCTATTGAATGATACTGAAAACACTGGGTCAGGAGTTTTCTTTTCGCAAATTCACCGATAAAGAAGTCCTGGATGCTTTGTTAACATTAGACAAGAAAAATCCCCAGGGGCTGTTCATTTGGAGCCTGGTCTGCTTATGTGTGCAGCTCCCTTCATTGCTGCATCGGTAGACCATGTTTTATTTCACATTGTTATCAGGAAGTATTCCAAAAGCATGGACATCTGCTTATGTGCTGCCAATCCATAAGGGTGAGGATACAAATTATATTGTCAACTATCGCCCCATAAGGGTGAGGATACAAATGATCTGGACAACTATCGCCTCATAAGGGTGAGGATACAAATGATCTGGACAACTATCGCCCCATAAGGGTGCGGATACAAATTATCTGGACATCTATCGCCCCAGAAGGGTGAGGATACAAATGATCTGGACAACTATCGCCCCATAAGGGTGAGGATACAAATGATCTGGACAACTATCGCCCCATAAGGGTGAGGATACAAATGATCTGGACAACTATCGCCCCATAAGGGTGAGGATACAAATGATCTGGACATCTATCTCCCCATAAGGGTGAGGATACAAATTATCTTGTCAACTATCGCCCCATAAGGGTGAGGATACAAATTATCTGGACATCTATCACTCCATAAGGGTGGGGAGAGAAATGATCTGGACATCTATCACCCCATAAGAGTGGGGAGAGAAATGATCTGGACATCTATCGCCCCATAAGGGTGGGGAGAGAAATGATCTGGACAACTATCACTCCATAAGGGTGGGGATACAAATGATCTTGACAACTATCACCCCATTTCAAGACTACCTTGTTTAGCTAAGATATTTGAATCCTCGGTTAATGTACAACTTCATTCCTTTTTATCTGATAATTGTATTTTTAATATAAACCAATCAGGGTTTAGGGCTGGACATAGTACTACCACAACAGCCATGCTAGTTGTTAATGATCTCGTCAATGCCTTGGATGCTAAAAAGAGCTGTGCTGCCTTGTTCAGCTGTCGAAGGTGTTCGACACTGTTGATCATTTTGTTATGCTGAAGAAATTATCAAGAGTCGGCCTGGGATATACAGCCTGTTTATTGTTTCAGAATTATCTTAGTGACAGAACTCAGGCCATCTTGATAGGTGGGGTCAAATCTGAATTATCTTAGCGACAGAAATTAGGCCATCTTGATAGGTGGGGTCAAATCTGAATTTCTTGACATTTAAAAATATGCAGGTCCTCAGGGTTTGATGTTGGGTCCATTATTGTTCACTTTGTATATTAATGACAAAGGAAACATTGTTAATACTTGTAACATTAATCTCTATGTAGATGACACCGTTTTGTATTCCTGTTCCACCTCGGTGCAGCAGGACATTCGCGAACTTCAGCATGACTTTGATTCAATTCAGAAAACACTTACAGATCTTAAATTAGTGTTAAATACAAGTAAAAACCAAGCTCCTGCTGGTCTCTAGGTCACAAAATGTTTACCCCGAGGACCTGATCCACAAATTGAGCTTGTTTCTCAATATAAGTCCCTGGGTGTTGTCACGCCCTGACCATAGTAAGCTGTTTTTGGTTGGGGCGTGATAGTGACTTGGGTGGGTCATCTAGGTATTTTTGTATTTCTATGTTGGCCTGATATTGTTCCCAATCAGAGGCAGCTGTTTATCGTTGTCTCTGATTGGGGATCATATTTAGGTAGCCATTTCCTCATTTGTGTTTGTGGGATCTTGACTATGTTTAGTTGCCTGTCAGTACGAATTTGTATAGCGTCACATTTCGTTTGTTTGTTCAATGTTCATTCATTAAAAGAGAATGTACGCATACCACACTGCGCCTTGGTCTACTCATTACAACGACCAAGTGTCTGGATTTATGACAAGTTGTCCTTCATAATGCATAGAGAATCTGACTAAGAAACTAAGATCCAAGATCTTGGTGATATTGTTTACACGCAAACAGCAACCTGTTTTAAATCCCTTGGACACAGTCTACCATTCAGCAATACGTTTTATCACAGGGGACCATTTTAGGACCTCTCTGTCTGTAAGAAGAGAGCTGCATTCTCTTTGATGTATTTACAAAAGCAATCTTACATAACCTCTATATGTAACTTCATTAATTAAGATAAGAATCAGAAGTTACCAAACCCGTTCACAGGAATGGACAATGCTAAAGATCCCTTCAGTCTCCACAGATTTGGGAAAATCTGTGTTTTGTTTTTATGACCCTAATTCGTGGAACAATCTGCAGAGTTCACTGCAGTTAGATGTGCTGATTCCACTCAGGCAGTTTAAATGATTGATTGAGCACCTCCATGTAGTTGAATGGGATTGCTTTTATTAATTCTGTTTATTTTTGTTTATTGTGCTGAATCATATTGTTTTATACACATATGTGTATGTTTTAGTATTCTGTTTTTATTGTCATGTGTAAAGGGCTCTCTGGTAAAATAAAGAAATTAAACAAGCTGGTTACACCTGTATTTGGGGAGTTTGTCCCGTTTTTCTGTGCAGATCCTCTCAAGCTCTGGCAGGTTGGATGGAGAGCGTTGCTGTGAAGTTATTTTCAGGTCTCTCCAGAGATGTTAGATCGGGTTCAAGTCCGGGCTCTTGTCCCGAAGCCACTAACGCGTTGTCTTGGCTTTGTGTTTAGAGTCGTTGTCCTGTTGGAAGGTGAACCTTCGTCCCAGTCTGAGGTCCTGGGTGCTCTGGAGCAGGTTTTCATCAAGGAACTTTCAGGATTTTTCTGCGTTCATCTTTCTCTCGGTCCTGACGAGTCTCCCAGTCCCTGCTGCTGAAAAACATCCCCACAGTATGATGCTTCCACCACCATGCTTCACAGTAGGGATGTTGCCGGGTTTCCTCCAGACATGACGCTTGGCATTCAGGCCAAATAGTTAAATCTTGAATTCATCAGTCCAGAGAATCTTGTTTCTCCAAGCTGGCTGTCATGTGCCTTTTACTGAGGAGTGGCTTCTGTATATATATATATATATATGTATATATATATGTGTGTCGACAGGTGTGTGCCTTTCCAAATCAGGTCCAATCAATTGGATGTACCACAGGTGGACTCCAATCAAGTTGTAGAAACATCTGAAGGATGATCAATGGAAACAGGATGCAGCTGAGCTCAATTTTAAATGCCATAGCAAAGGGTCTGAATACTTTTGTAAATAAGGTATTTATGTTTTAATACATTTGCTAACATTTTCCCCCAAAAAAATGTTGCTTTGTGAATATTTTAATTGAATCCATTTTGGAATAAGACCATAGCAAAGCGTGGGCAAGGGCAAGGGGTCTGAATACTTTCAGAATAAACTGTATAGTTTATTTTAGACCAAAGGTCTATGAGCCTTGTAGGGTCATTTGGGACAGACAATGTGATTAAACAACAGAAAGAAACCCTCTGATGATCAGGTGAAGAGTCTGGAGACACTCCTCACAGAAACCACTAGACTGGTGATGGAGGGAGGGAGGGAGGGGGAGGGGAGATAGTAACGAAGAGAGAGAGTGATGGAGAAAGTGATGGAGAGACATACAGACAGAGAAAGCAAAGAGTGATGGAGGTATTGAGCATTCACGATGGTAACAGCGAGCTGGAGATCCACTGCATTATCTGCAGCATGAATTTGAGAGTGATGGAGGTATTGAGCATTCACAATGGTAACAGCGAGCTGGAGATCCACTGCATTATCTGCAGCATGAATTTGAGAGTGATGCCAAGCTGTGTATTGAGTGACTGTAGGAACACTGTCAATAGAATGACAAACCTATTGAGGCTTGTGCCTGGAGTGAGTATAGAAGCTGTAATTTGAATGACTGTAGAAATGCTGTGAATTGAGCAATTTTTATAGAAACTGTGCTTTGACTGACTGTTGGCAGCACACCACTGTAAAGAACCGCCGGACAGCCTCTACTCTGCATCGCCCGTTGTCAACAGCAACTACTAAGTACCGTTGCTATTAAACCCCTCCCTTGCTTTCTCTCTGTGTATGTGTGTGTGTGTGTGTGCGTTAGTGGCACCAGTCTGCAGTATAATGGTCTGTTTAAAGGGGTAAAGGTTAGGAAACTACCGCTGCTTATCTGCCACATAAACAACCAATGATCTGCCAGCTAATGAACATAACAACTAGAAGCTATAACATGGAGTAGAGATGTTTATTTACCTCTGTAGAGAGGAGTGTTTTCATCCAACAGGAGACCGATTTCCATGGGAATATTCTACAGTGGTGTGTTTCTACCAAACTGACCTGCTGCAGATAGAACCCAGTGGTGTGTTTCTACCAAACTGACCTGCTGCAGATAGAAACCACAGTGTGTTTCTACCAAACTGACCTGCTGCAGATAGAAACCACGGTGTGTTTCTACCAAACTGACCTGCTGCAGATAGAAACCACGGTGTGTTTCTACCAAACTGACCTGCTGCAGATAGAAACCACGGTGTGTTTCTACCAAACTGACCTGCTGCAGATAGAAACCACAGTGTGTTTCTACCAAACTGACCTGCTGCAGATAGAATCCACGGTGTGTTTCTACCAAACTGACCTGCTGCAGATAGAAACCACGGTGTGTTTCTACCAAACTAACCTGCTGCAGATAGAAACCACGGTGTGTTTCTACCAAACTAACCTGCTGCAGATAGAAACCACGGTGTGTTTCTACCAAACTTTCCTGCTGCAGATAGAAACCACAGTGTGTTTCTACCAAACTGACCTGCTGCAGATAGAAACCACGGTGTGTTTCTACCAAACTGACCTGCTGCAGATAGAACCCAGTGGTGTGTTTCTACCAAACTGACCTGCTGCAGATAGAAACCACAGTGTGTTTCTACCAAACTGACCTGCTGCAGATAGAATCCACGGTGTGTTTCTACCAAACTGACCTGCTGCAGATAGAAACCACGGTGTGTTTCTACCAAACTGACCTGCTGCAGATAGAATCCACGGTGTGTTTCTACCAAACTGACCTGCTGCAGATAGAAACCACGGTGTGTTTCTACCAAACTGACCTGCTGCAGATAGAAACCACGGTGTATTTCTACCAAACTGACCTGCTGCAGATAGAAACCACGGTGTATTTCTACCAAACTGACCTGCTGCAGATAGAAACCACGGTGTGTTTCTACCAAACTGACCTGCTGCAGATAGAAACCACGGTGTATTTCTACCAAACTGACCTGCTGCAGATAGAACCCAGTGGTGTGTTTCTACCAAACTGACCTGCTGCAGATAGAACCCAGTGGTGTGTGTCTACCAAACTGACCTGCTGCAGATAGAAACCACGGTGTATTTCTACCAAACTGACCTGCTGCAGATAGAAACCACGGTGTATTTCTACCAAACTGACCTGCTGCAGATAGAAACCACGGTGTGTTTCTACCAAACTGACCTGCTGCAGATAGAACCCAGTGGTGTGTGTCTACCAAACTGACCTGCTGCAGATAGAAACCACGGTGTGTTTCTACCAAACTGACCTGCTGCAGATAGAAACCACGGTGTGTTTCTACCAAACTGACCTGCTGCAGATAGAACCCAGTGGTGTGTTTCTACCAAACTGACCTGCTGCAGATAGAACCCAGTGGTGTGTTTCTACCAAACTGACCTGCTGCAGATAGAACCCAGTGGTGTGTTTCTACCAAACTGACCTGCTGCAGATAGAACCCAGTGGTGTGTTTCTACCAAACTGACCTGCTGCAGATAGAACCCAGTGGTGTGTTTCTACCAAACTGACCTGCTGCAGATAGAACCCAGTGGTGTGTTTCTACCAAACTGACCTGCTGCAGATAGAACCCAGTGGTGTGTTTCTACCAAACTGACCTGCTGCAGATAGAACCCAGTGGTGTGTTTCTACCAAACTGACCTGCTGCAGATAGAAACCACGGTGTGATGACGTAGTGCACACAATGTGTTTGCATCAACTGATAGTTTTGTCACAAACTGTTGTGTTTTAAATGTGTCTACTCTGGTCTGGGTACGACAGCTCTCGGATACAGTGAGGGGAGGCTAGTCTACATAATGACATTATTATGGAGAAGAGCCAGATGTAGTTTGTCAAACAGCAGTCAAGCGTCATCATCTCACCAGAATAAGACCCTCGATATTTTATTGAAAAGAGCATCAATGTCACAGTGCACTTTCAGGCGAGTAACATCCACTCCCTCCATCCTCCTTTCCCCTGTAGGCCTCTCTCTCGACCTCTGCTCGCTCGCTCCCGCTCTCTCGACCTCTGCTCGCTCCCTCTCTCTCGACCTCTGCCTCTCGACCCCTTTCTCTCTCGCTCTCTCTCTAACCGTAAGCTTCAGCTTTCTGATGTCTCTGCATCCACGAGCTGTAAAAAACTGTTTTCCAAGCTGATTTAGGCTCTCCAGTTCAAAAGAGATAAACGCCTTCTAGTTTGGGAATAATCCCATTCGTCTTTGTTTTGAAAAAGAAAACCAAGGCGTTCTGTCGTTGTGTTCTCCAGAGTCAAAGACAACGTTACCCCACAGAGAACACTTGTATATAGAGAGAGAGACCACGTTGCCTGTTTTACAATGGGCTACTACAATATCTAGGACCTATGCCTTTCGTCTTATAGCACAAAGCAGAATAGTCAGCGTGAATGAAAATGATTCATGCTCGGCGGCCAGACACAGATAGATAGAATCCAGTCCTCCGTTGTTCAATTACTGTATCTGTGTTGTAAATGGAAGGTGGGAGAGTACAGAATACAGCCCATCACAGAGCAGACAGATGGACCTAGTCCCCATTCTCCCATTCTGACAGAGCAGACAGATGGACCTAGTCCCCATTTTCCCATTCTGACAGATGGACCTAGTCCCCATTCTCCCATTCTGATAGAGCAGACAGATGGACCTAGTCCCCATTCTCCCATTCTGACAGAGCAGACAGATGGACCTAGTCCCCATTCTCCCATTCTGACAGAGCAGACAGATGGACCTAGTCCCCATTTTCCCATTCTGACAGATGGACCCAGTCCCCATTCTCCCATTCTCCCATTCTGACAGAGCAGACAGATGGACCTAGTCCCCATTCTCCCATTCTGACAGAGCAGACAGATGGACCTAGGCGCCATTTTCCCATTCTCCCATTCTGACAGAGCAGACAGATGGACCCAGTCCCCATTCTCCCATTCTGACAGAGCAGACGGACCCAGTCCCCATTCTCCCTTTCTGACAGAGCAGACGGACCCAATCCCCATTTTCCCATTCTGACAGATGGACCTAGTCCCCATTCTGACAGAAGGACCTAGTCCCCATTCTGACAGATGGACCCAGTCCCCATTCTCCCATTCTGACAGACTAGACAGATGGACCTAGTCCCCATTCTGACAGATGGACCCAGTCCCCATTCTCCCATTCTGACAGAGCAGACAGATGAAACCAGTCCCCATTCTCCCATTCTGACAGTTGGACCCAGTCCCCATTCTGACAGAGCAGACAGATGGAGCCAGTCCCCATTCTCCCATTCTGACAGAGTAGACAGATGGACCTAGTCCCCGTTCTCCCATTCTGACAGTCGGACCCAGTCCTCATTCTCCCATTCTGACAGTTGGACCCAGTCCCCATTCTCCCATTGTCTCCTACAGTGCTTTGCTTTCACACCCTGAGACGGTCCTCAGACAAAGGATGCGTCCCAAATGGCACTCTATTCCCTTTATTGCCCTATGGGCCCTGGTCAAAAGTAGTGCACTACATAGGGAATAGGGTGTCATTTAGGACACAAAAACAAACACTCATTCACTAGACAGCAAAAATCAAAAAATCCTGACGTAGAAGGCATTTTGCAGCCGAACAGCGAGGTAAATTTACATTATGGAGGTGCTGAATGAGAGGTAACTTTATATTATGGAGGGGGTGAATAGCTTTGACACCTCAGAAATGTGCTCTATATTCAGGCGTACAATCATCTCAGACACATTCTCAAGCAGCAAGAGCACTGGATTTGCACAACAATAGCACCTGGCCTGCATCTCGTCAGAATAACAAGCGGATGATATTTAAGTGTAACGTCGCCATCCATCTATGGCTGTCTGCCTCTCTGGGACTCAAACGCAGCGTTTCCCCTCTGGCTCTCTATAGGCCATGGATGGTGATACTGGGGTGAGATGAGGGGTAATGTACACACACACACACACACACACACACATACAGTGCCTTGCGAAAGTATTCGGCCCCCTTGAACTTTGCGACCTTTTGCCACATTTCAGGCTTCAAACATAAAGATATAAAACTGTATTTTTTTGTGAAGAATCAACAACAAGTGGGACACAATCATGAAGTGGAACGACATTTATTGGATATTTCAAACTTTTTTAACAAATCAAAAACTGAAAAATTGGGCGTGCAAAATTATTCAGCCCCCTTAAGTTAATACTTTGTAGCGCCACCTTTTGCTGCGATTACAGCTGTAAGTCGCTTGGGGTATGTCTCTATCAGTTTTGCACATCGAGAGACTGACATTTTTTCCATTGCAAAACAGCTCGAGCTCAGTGAGGTTGGATGGAGAGCATTTGTGAAGAGCAGTTTTCAGTTCTTTCCACAGATTCTCGATTGGATTCAGGTCTGGACTTTGACTTGGCCATTCTAACACCTGGATATGTTTATTTTTGAACCATTCCATTGTAGATTTTGCTTTATGTTTTGGATCATTGTCTTGTTGGAAGACA
Source organism: Oncorhynchus clarkii lewisi (assembly GCF_045791955.1). Lineage (NCBI taxonomy): Eukaryota > Metazoa > Chordata > Actinopteri > Salmoniformes > Salmonidae > Oncorhynchus > Oncorhynchus clarkii. The sequence goes on along the minus strand of NC_092160.1, from coordinate 32,232,822 downwards.
AATCTCCGTCCCAGTCTCAGGTCTTTTGCAGACTCCATCAGGTTTTCTTCCAGAATGGTCCTGTATTTGGCTCCATCCATCTTCCCATCAATTTTAACCATCTTCCCTGTCCCTGCTGAAGAAAAGCAGGCCCAAACCAAGATGCTGCCACCACCATGTTTGACAGTGGGGATGGTGTATTCAGCTGTGTTGCTTTTACGCCAAACATAACGTTTTGCATTGTTGCCAAAAAGTTCAATTTTGGTTTCATCTGACCAGAGCACCTTCTTCCACATGTTTGGTGTGTCTCCCAGGTGGCTTGTGGCAAACTTTAAACAACACTTTTTATGGATATCTTTAAGAAATGGCTTTCTTCTTGCCACTCTTCCATAAAGGCCAGATTTGTGCAATATACGACTGATTGTTGTCCTATGGACAGAGTCTCCCACCTCAGCTGTAGATCTCTGCAGTTCATCCAGAGTGATCATGGGCCTCTTGGCTGCATCTCTGATCAGTCTTCTCCTTGTATGAGCTGAAAGTTTAGAGGGACGGCCAGGTCTTGGTAGATTTGCAGTGGTCTGATACTCCTTCCATTTCAATATTATCGCTTGCACAGTGCTCCTTGGGATGTTTAAAGCTTGGGAAATATTTTTGTATCCAAATCCGGCTTTAAACTTCTTCACAACAGTATCTCGGACCTGCCTGGTGTGTTCCTTGTTCTTCATGATGCTCTCTGCGCTTTTAACGGACCTCTGAGACTATCACAGTGCAGGTGCATTTATACGGAGACTTGATTACACACAGGTGGATTGTATTTATCATCATTAGTCATTTAGGTCAACATTGGATCATTCAGAGATCCTCACTGAACTTCTGGAGAGAGTTTGCTGCACTGAAAGTAAAGGGGCTGAATAATTTTGCACGCCCAATTTTTCAGTTTTTGATTTGTTAAAAAAGTTTGAAATATCCAATAAATGTCGTTCCACTTCATGATTGTGTCCCACTTGTTGTTGATTCTTCACAAAAAAATACAGTTTTATATCTTTATGTTTGAAGCCTGAAATGTGGCAAAAGGTCGCAACGTTCAAGGGGGCCGAATACTTTCGCAAGGCACTGTACATACAACCTCTAGTCTCTCTTACAAGCCTGTACAGGGACATTATACATTATGGTGTGTGAGTTTCTCAGCCTGCAGGCCTCACTGTGAGATTGTGTTGCTGTTGCAGTTTTACAGCTAATTCCCTGCAATTCTACCCATATTCCAATAAAAAATCTGTAGAATTGGCACTACAGAGGGTAGTGCATACGGCCCAGTACATCACTGGGGCCAAGCTTCCTGCCATCCAGGACCTCTATACCAGGCGGTGTCAGAAATTGTCAAAGACTCCAGCCACCCTAGTCATAGACTGTTCTCTCTGCTCCCACACGGCAAGCAGTACCAGAGCACCAAGTCTAGGACCAAAAGGCTCCTTAACAGCTTGTACTCCCAAGTCATAAGACTGCTGAACAATTCATCAAATGGCCATCCTGACTATCTACATTGACCCCCTTTGTTTTTACATTGCTGCTACTCTCTTTATTATCTCTGCATAGTCACTCTACCCCCACCAACATGTACAAATTACCTCAACTAACCTGTACCCAGCACATTGACTCTGTACCCCCTGTATACAGCCTCATTATTGTTATTTTGTTGATCATTATATATATTTTTTTACTTTAGTTTATTTAGTAAGTCTATTTCTTGAACTGCATTGTTGGTTAAGGGCAGGTGAACGCATATAATTATTTTTTGGAGGGGGGGACTCAGTCTCAACTTACTGTTCAGAGTTGGAACAGTAGAATAAACAAGATGCCATTTTCAAAGTGTGGTTGTGCATCAGCAGTTTTTCCTCTTGTTTTGTTAGTCACCGAGACTCAATTAGCCATGTCAGTAAAAATGTTTTAGATTGGTAAGTTAGCTAGACTCTCAACTTGTAGTAATCATGGCCGAATAGCAGCAGGGCAAAACTACTGACTCTTGCTGGTGCGCACTTGCATTAAAGTGTAACTGCACCTAAAAACTACATTTCACAGACCTCAAACGCGGTCTCCCGATGTGGTTTTAGCATTGTTGTGGACAGAACATCCAGTTTGTTTTTCTATATAAAAAGGGGTTATTTTGAAAGCAAAAACCTGAAAAAACTGAAAAAAACTGTAACATGAAAAAACTAAATGGAGAAAATAGTTGGAGAAAAAAAGTAAGCAGGCCCCTACTCATATCTGAGGTGAAACAGGTACCAGTGACAAAATATAATCTTTGATTCCAGATATGATTGTCATGAGTGACAAGGCGAGATCGATTTACCCACAATAACACCGTTATTGTCATTCCCCCCTTCTCAGGACGAGCCGTAATAAACTAACAGGCTTCTGCTGTACGTGTCATTGTAAAAATGTGTCACACATATCCTGTTATCCTTCTGCCTTCTCAGAAGGTGATGGCCACAATACACTATAACGGGCGTCCATTTTGAATTTGTAATGCCGTCTGCCCATGTGTCACTGCAGCGTAAAGATAATGATTGTAAGAACCAGGTTGTCTGATAGTGGGGGGGGGGGGGGGGGGTTCCTCTGCTGTGTGTTAAAGCTATGCAGATGGAAGCGAGGCTCAGGCACGTGGGAATGCCATCCCACTGAAACATCATGGACTGATAATGGGATTAATAGGAGTTACCCTCCTACAGAGTGAAACAGCGCGTTTCAATTTAGCCAGGAAGATTATGTAGAAGGTCAGAAATGTATGTTTGACTTTTTTTAACAGCGTGAATGTGAGTGTTGAGAAAACACATAGGCTAACCGGTGTAGGTAACAGTGAAGATAACATCACTAGGTAGAATATATTCCAAACAAAACATTTGTGTATTGGCATTATCAAGCAATGGATGAAAATTATGCTGTTAAAAAGATTAACCCATTTCCTGTAAAACTCTCGTTAAGTACACCTCTAGGAAGAGGGAACGCAACACCCCGCTACAACTCAACTCCCTGTGGAGTGAAAGAGGTATGGGACTGTAGGTGAGAGTAAGGATGACTAAAGGCAGCAAATTTACCTTTTACTAGGAATTTATTCCTTCACAAGGTAAATTTTGGGAAAAGGGGCTGAACGGATCAAAAGCAAAGAAAGTAAAATGTCAAAGCCCCTCTCCTGCCTTAACAGCCTACCCACTACTTACCTAACCTACCCTCTCCTGCCTTACCTGCCTACCCACTACTTACCTAACCTACCCTCTCCTACCTTACCTGCCTACCCACTACTTACCTAACCTACCCTCTCCTGCCTTAACAGCCTACCCACTACTTACCTAACCTACCCTCTCCTGCCTTAACAGCCTACCCACTACTTACCTAACCTACCCTCTCCTACCTTAACTACCTACCCACTACTTACCTAACCTACCCTCTCCTGCCTTACCTGCCTACCCACTACTTACCTAACCTACCCTCTCCTACCTTACCTGCCTACCCACTACTTACCTAACCTACCCTCTCCTGCCTTAACAGCCTACCCACTACTTACCTAACCTACCCTCTCCTGCCTTAACAGCCTACCCACTACTTACCTAACCTACCCTCTCCTGCCTTAACAGCCTACCCACTACTTACCTAACCTACCCTCTCCTGCCTTAACTACCTACCCACTACTTACCTAACCTACCTTCTCCTGCCTTACCTGCCTACCCACTACTTACCTAACCTACCTTCTCCTGCCTTACCTGCCTACCCACTACTTACCTAACCTACCCTCTCCTACCTTACCTACCTACCCACTACATACCTGCCTACCCACTACTTACCTAACCTACCCTCTCCTACCTTACCTGCCTACCCACTACTTACCTAACCTACCCTCTCCTGCCTTAACAGCCTACCCACTACTTACCTAACCTACCCTCTCCTGCCTTAACAGCCTACCCACTACTTACCTAACCTACCCTCTCCTGCCTTAACAGCCTACCCACTACTTACCTAACCTACCCTCTCCTGCCTTAACTACCTACCCACTACTTACCTAACCTACCTTCTCCTGCCTTACCTGCCTACCCACTACTTACCTAACCTACCTTCTCCTGCCTTACCTGCCTACCCACTACTTACCTAACCTACCCTCTCCTACCTTACCTACCTACCCACTACATACCTGCCTACCCACTACTTACCTAACCTACCCTCTCCTACCTTAACAGCCTACCCACTACTTACCTAACCTACCCTCTCCTACCTTACCTACCTACCCACTACTTACCTGCCTACCCACTACTTACCTAACCTACCCTCTCCTACCTTAACTACCTACCCACTACTTACCTAACCTACCCTCTCCTACCCTCTCCTACCTTACCTGCCTACCCACTACTTACCTAACCTACCCTCTCCTGCCTTAACAGCCTACCCACTACTTACCTAACCTACCCTCTCCTGCCTTACCAGCCTACCCACTACTTACCTAACCTACCCTCTCCTGCCTTAACAGCCTACCCACTACTTACCTAACCTACCCTCTCCTGCCTTACCAGCCTACCCACTACTTACCTAACCTACCCTCTCCTACCTTACCTGCCTACCCACTACTTACATAACCTACCCTCTCCTGCCTTACCTGCCTACCCACTACTTACCTAACCTACCCTCTCCTACCTTAACAGCCTACCCACTACTTACCTAACCTACCCTCTCCTGCCTTAACAGCCTACCCACTACTTACCTAACCTACCCTCTCCTGCCTTAACAGCCTACCCACTACTTACCTAACCTACCCTCTCCTGCCTTAACAGCCTACCCACTACTTACCTAACCTACCCTCTCCTGCCTTGACAGCCTACCCACTACTTACCTAACCTACCCTCTCCTGCCTTAACTACCTACCCACTACTTACCTAACCTACCTTCTCCTGCATTACCTGCCTACCCACTACTTACCTAACCTACCTTCTCCTGCCTTACCTGCCTACCCACTACTTACCTAACCTACCCTCTCCTGCCTTACCTGCCTACCCACTACTTACCTGCCTACCCTCTCCTGCCTTAACAGCCTACCCACTACTTACCTAACCTACCCTCTCCTACCTTACCTGCCTACCCACTACTTACCTAACCTACCCTCTCCTACCCTCTCCTACCTTACCTAACCTACCCTCTCCTGCCTAACAGCCTACCCACTACTTACCTAACCTACCTTCTCCTACCTTACCTGCCTACCCACAACTTACCTAACCTACCCTCTCCTGCCTTACCTGCCTACCCACTACTTACCTAACCTACCCTCTCCTGCCTTACCAGCCTACCCACTACTTACCTAACCTACCTTCTGCTACCCTCTCCTACCTTACCTGCCTTCCCACTACTTACCTTACCTACCCTCTCCTGCCTTAACAACCTACCCACTACTTACCTAACCTACCCTCTCCTACCTTACCTGCCTACCCACTACTTACCTAACCTACCCTCTCCTACCTTACCTGCCTACCCACTACTTACCTAACCTACCCTCTCCTACCTTACCTGCCTACCCACTACTTACCTAACCTACCCTCTCCTGCCTTAACAGCCTACCCACTACTTACCTAACCTACCCTGTCCTACCTTAACAGCCTACCCGCTACTTACCTAACCTACCCTCTCCTGCCTTACCTGCCTACCCACTACTTACCTAACCTACCCTCTCCTGCCTTAACAGCCTACCCACTACTTACCTAACCTACCCTCTCCTATCTTAACAGCCTACCCACTACTTACCTAACCTAACCTCTCCTGCCTTTACAGCCTACCCACTACTTACCTAACCTACCCTCTCCTACCTTAACAGCCTACCCACTACTTACCTAACCTACCCTCTCCTGCCTTACCTGCCTACCCACTACTTACCTAATCTACCCTCTCCTACCCTCTCCTACCTTACCTAACCTACCCTCTCCTGCCTTAACAGCCTACCCACTACTTACCTAACCTACCCTCTCCTACCCTCTCCTACCTAACCTAACCTACCCTCTCCTGCCTTAACAGCCTACCCACTACTTACCTAACCTACCCTCTCCTACCCTCTCCTACCTTACCTAACCTACCCTCTCCTGCCTTAACAGCCTACCCACTACTTACCTAACCTACCCTCTCCTACCTTACCTGCCTACCCACTACTTACCTAACCTACCCTCTCCTACCTTAACAGCCTACCCACTACTTACCTAACCTGCCCTCTCCTACCTTACCTGCCTACCCACTACTTACCTAACCTACCCTCTCCTACCTTACCTGCCTACCCACTACTTACCTAACCTACCCTCTCCTGCCTTAACAGCCTACCCACTACTTACCTAACCTACCCTCTCCTACCTTACCTGCCTACCCACTACTTACCTAACCTACCCTCTCCTGCCTTAACAGCCTACCCACTACTTACCTAACCTACCTTCTCCTACCCTCTCCTGCCTTAACAGCCTACCCACTACTTACCTAACCTACCCTCTCCTGCCTTAACAGCCTACCCACTACTTACCTAACCTACCCTCTCCTACCTTACCTGCCTACCCACTACTTACCTAACCTACCTTCTCCTACCCTCTCCTGCCTTAACAGCCTACCCACTACTTCCCTAACCTACCCTCTCCTACCTTACCCGCCTACCCACTACTTACCTAACCTACCCTCTCCTACCTTACCTGTCTACCCACTACTTACCAAACCTACCCTCTCCTGCCTTAACAGCCTACCCACTACTTACCTAACCTACCCTCTCCTGCCTTAACAGCCTACCCACTACTTACCTAACCTACCCTCTCCTACCTTACCTGCCTACCCACTACTTACCTAACCTACCCTCTCCTACCTTAACAGCCTACCCACTACTTACCTAACCTACCTTCTCCTACCCTCTCCTGCCTTAACAGCTTACCCACTACTTACCTAACCTACCCTCTCCTACCTTACCTGCCTACCCACTACTTACCTAACCTACCCTCTCCTGCCTTAACAGCCTACCCACTACTTACCTAACCTACCTTCTCCTACCCTCTCCTGCCTTACCTGCCTACCCACTACTTACCTAACCTACCCTCTCCTACCTTAACAGCCTACCCACTACTTACCTAACCTACCCTCTCCTGCCTTAACAGCCTACCCACTACTTACCTAACCTACCCTCTCCTGCCTTACCTGCCTACCCACTACTTACCTAACCTACCCTCTCCTACCCTCTCCTACCTTACCTGCCTACCCACTACTTACCTAACCTACCCTCTCCTGCCTTAACAGCCTACCCACTACTTACCTAACCTACCCTCTCCTGCCTTAACAGCCTATCCACTACTTACCTAACCTACCCTCTCCTGCCTTAACAGCCTACCCACTACTTACCTAACCTACCCTCTCCTGCCTTACCAGCCTACCCACTACTTACCTAACCTACCCTCTCCTGCCTTAACAGCCTACCCACTACTTACCTAACCTACCCTCTCCTACCTTAACAGCCTACCCACTACTTACCTAACCTACCCTCTCCTGCCTTAACAGCCTACCCACTACTTACCTAACCTACCCTCTCCTGCCTTAACAGCCTACCCACTACTTACCTAACCTACCCTCTCCTGCCTTAACAGCCTACCCACTACTTACCTAACCTACCCTCTCCTGCCTTAACAGCCTACCCACTACTTACCTAACCTACCCTCTCCTGCCTTAACAGCCTACCCACTACTTACCTAACCTACCCTCTCCTGCCTTAACAGCCTACCCACTACTTACCTAACCTACCCTCTCCTACCCTCTCCTACCTTACCTGCCTACCCTCTCCTGCCTTAACAGCCTACCCACTACTTACCTAACCTACCCTCTCCTGCCTTACCTGCCTACCCACTACTTACCTAACCTACCCTCTCCTACCCTCTCCTACCTTACCTGCCTACCCTCTCCTACCTTACCTGCCTACCCACTACTTACCTAACCTACCCTCTCCTACCTTACCTGCCTACCCACTACTTACCTAACCTACCCTCTCCTACCTTACCTGCCTACCCACTACTTACTTAACCTACCCTCTCCTACCTTACCTGCCTACCCACAACTTACCTAACCTACCCTCTCCTACCTTACCTGCCTACCCACTACTTACCTAACCTACCCTCTCCTACCTTACCTGCCTACCCACTACTTACTTAACCTACCCTCTCCTACCTTACCTGCCTACCCACTACTTACCTAACCTACCCTCTCCTACCTTACCTGCCTACCCACTACTTACCTAACCTACCCTCTCCTACCTTACCTGCCTACCCACTACTTACCAAACCTACCCTCTCCTACCCTCTCCTACCTTACCTGCCTACCCACTACTTACCTAACCTACCATCTCCTACCTTACCTGCCTACCCACTACTTACCTAACCTACCCTCTCCTACCTTACCTGCCTACCAACTACTTACCTAACCTACCCTCTCCTACCTTAACTACCAACCCACAACTTACCTAACCTACCCTCTCCTACCTTACCTACCAACCCACAACTTACCTAACCTACCCTCTCCTACCTTACCTGCCTACCCACTACTTACCTAACCTACCCTCTCCTACCTTACCTTACCTGCCTACCAACTACTTACCTAACCTACCCTCTCCTACCTTAACTACCAACCCACAACTTACCTAACCTACCCTCTCCTACCTTACCTACCAACCCACTACTTACCTAACCTACCCTCTCCTACCTTACCTGCCTACCAACTACTTACCTAACCTACCCTCTCCTACCTTAACTACCAACCCACAACTTACCTAACCTACCCTCTCCTACCTTACCTACCAACCCACAACTTACCTAACCTACCCTCTCCTACCTTACCTGCCTACCCACTACTTACCTAACCTACCCTCTCCTATCTTACCTGCCTACCCACTACTTACCTAACCTACCCTCTCCTACCCTCTCCTACCTTACCTGCCTACCTACCCACTACTTACCTAACCTACCCTCTCCTACCTTACCTGCCTACCTACCCACTACTTACCTAACCTACCCTCTCCTACCTTACCTGCCTACCCACTACTTACCTAACCTACCCTCTCCTACCTTAACTACCAACCCACAACTTACCTAACCTACCCTCTCCTACCTTACCTGCCTACCCACTACTTACCTAACCTACCTTCTCCTACCTTACTTGCCTACCCACTACTTACCTAACCTACCCTCTCCTACCTTAACTACCTACCCACTACTTACCTAACCTACCCACCTACCCACTACTTACCTAACCTACCCCCTCCTACCTTACCTGCCTTCCCACTACTTACCTAACTAGCACCACCTGGCTCACTAACCAAAATACAGGGGATGGTCCACCCAGGTCTTACCTAGTGTGCATAGACAGAGTACATACTACGGGTATATGTATTTCCGCAGGCCTCTTGCCTAAGCACTCCCAAGATGTCTTCCCCTTCGGGAACAAGTGAAATATTTTCACAATCAAAAACAGTCCTTTTGTCATAGACATACCTTAATAGGACCGGCTACAAAATACTGGCAACAAATTATACCTCTGTGCAACAAACAAAACACAGGCCATCCCAAGACGCCCTCTCTCAGCAACACTAACCAAAACACAGGCCATACCAAGACGTGCTCTCTCAGTAACACTAACCAAAACACAGGTGTCACTGTTTTCTTCCTGGGAAGGAGAGGCGGACCAAAACGCAGCGTGGTTAAACATGAACAAAATACAAAATAATAAACGTGAAAACCGAAACCAGTCCTAACTGGTGCATAAAACACAGAGACATGAAACAACCGCCCACAAAACCCAACACAAAACAGGCTACCTAAATATGGTTCCCAATCAGAGACAATGACTAACACCTGCCTCTGATTGAGAACCATATCAGGCCCAAACACAGAAACATACAAACTAGACATCCAACATAGAATGCCCACTCAGATCACACCCTGACCAAACAAAACATAGAAACATACAAAGCAAACTATGGTCAGGGTGTGACAGTACCGGCCGCAAAACCTGAACCTATTGGGGAGGGTGGGCATCTGTCCGTGGTGGCGGCTCTGGTGCTGGACGTGGACCCCACTTCACCATAGTCTTAGTCCACCTCATTGTCCGCTTCCGTGGCCTCCTAACCACGGCGACCCTTCTAAATGACCCCACTGGACTGAGGGGCAGCTCGGGACTAAGGGGCAGCTCGGGACTGAGGGGCAGCTCGGGACTAAGGGGCAGCTCGGGACTGAGGGGCAGCTCGGGACTGAGGGGCAGCTCGGGACTGAGGGGCAGCTCGGGACCAAGGGGCAGCTCAGTGCTGAGGGGTAGCTCCGTACTGGCTGACAAATCTGGCAGAGCCTGGCTGACTGGCAACTCTGGCAGATCCTGGCTGAATGGCGGCTCTGGCTGATCCTGGCTGAATGGCGGCTATGGCGGATCCTGGCTGAATGACGGCTCTGGCGGATCCGGGCTGAATGGCGGCGCTGGCGGATCCTGGCTGAATGGCGGCTCTGGCGAATCCTGGCTGAATGGCGGCTCTGGCGGATCCTGGCTGACTGGCGGCTCTGGCGGATCCTGGCTGACTGGCGGCTGTGGAGGATCCTGGCTGA
>NC_092160.1:32187218-32217218 GCF_045791955.1 Oncorhynchus clarkii lewisi | reverse complement strand
TGAAATAAATCCTTCTCTCTACTATTATTCTGACATTTCACATTCTTCAAATAAAGTGGTGATGTCACGACAGATTTCCTTCTCTTCCTCTGAAGAAGAGGATCGGACCAAGATGCAGCTTGGCCATGTTATTTAATAAGAAAACTCAACATGAACACAAGTACAAAAGAACAAAGTGAACTGGCAACGAAACAGTCCCGTGTGGCACAGACACAGGAAACAATCACCCACAAAATACCCAAAGAACATGGCTGCCTAAATATGGTTCCCAATCAGAGACAATGATAAACACCTGCCTCTAATTGAGAACCAATCTAGGCAACCATAGACTTACAAAACACCGAGACCAGAAACACCCCATAAACATTCAAAACCCCAGACCAGACAAAACACACACACACACACACACACACACACACGCAAACACTCTCACACACACACACACACACACACACACACACACACACACACACACACACACACACACACACACTTATTTCTGTCATCTCGGTCTGTCATCTCGGTCTGTCTGTCTGTCTGTCTGTCTGTCTGTCTGTCTGTCTGTCCTCTCGTTACTACACATATGACACTGAGATGTTTTATCTATCTGTGTTGGGTCGACAGGAAGGATTCATGAGCTCATTATCTGTCTATATGTTTCCGTATAGGTGCCACTTCTGTATGTACAGTGCCTTGCGAAAGTATTCGGCCCCCTTGAACTTTGCGACCTTTTGCCACATTTCAGGCTTCAAACATAAAGATATAAAACTGTATTTTTTTGTGAAGAATCAACAACAAGTGGGACACAATCATGAAGTGGAACGACATTTATTGGATATTTCAAACTCTTTTAACAAATCAAAAACTGAAAAATTGGGCGTGCAAAATTATTCAGCCCCCTTAAGTTAATACTTTGTAGCGCCACCTTTTGCTGCGATTACAGCTGTAAGTCGCTTGGGGTATGTCTCTATCAGTTTTGCACATCGAGAGACTGACATTTTTTCCCATTCCTCCTTGCAAAACAGCTCGAGCTCAGTGAGGTTGGATGGAGAGCATTTGTGAACAGCAGTTTTCAGTTCTTTCGACAGATTCTCGATTGGATTCAGGTCTGGACTTTGACTTGGCCATTCTAACACCTGGATATGTTTATTTTTGAACCATTCCATTGTGGATTTTGCTTTATGTTTTGGATCATTGTCTTGTTGGAAGAAAAATCTCCGTCCCAGTCTCAGGTCTTTTGCAGACTCCATCAGGTTTTCTTCCAGAATGGTCCTGTATTTGGCTCCATCCATCTTCCCATCAATTTTAACCATCTTCCCTGTCCCTGCTGAAGAAAAGCAGGCCCAAACCATGATGCTGCCACCACCATGTTTGACAGTGGGGATGGTGTGTTCAGCTGTGTTGCTTTTATGCCAAACATAACGTTTTGCATTGTTGCCAAAAAGTTCAATTTTGGTTTCATCTGACCAGAGCACCTTCTTCCACATGTTTGGTGTGTCTCCCAGGTGGCTTGTGGCAAACTTTAAACAACACTTTTTATGGATAACTTTAAGAAATGGCTTTCTTCTTGCCACACTTCCATAAAGGCCAGATTTGTGCAATATACGACGGATTGTTGTCCTATGGACAGAGTCTCCCATCTCAGCTGTAGATCTCTGCAGTTCATCCAGAGTGATCATGGGCCTCTTGGCTGCATCTCTGATCAGTCTTCTCCTTGTATGAGCTGAAAGTTTAGAGGGACGGCCAGGTCTTGGTAGATTTGCAGTGGTCTGATACCCCTTCCATTTCAATATTATCGCTTGCACAGTGCTCCTTGGGATGTTTAAAGCTTGGGAAATCTTTTTGTATCCAAATCCGGCTTTAAACTTCTTCACAACAGTATCTCGGACCTGCCTGGTGTGTTCCTTGTTCTTCATTATGCTCTATGCACTTTTAACGGACCTCTGAGACTATCACAGTGCAGGTGCATTTATACGGAGACTTGATTACACACAGGTGGATTGTATTTATCATCATTAGTCATTTAGGTCAACATTGGATCATTCAGAGATCCTCACTGAACTTCTGGAGAGAGTTTGCTGCACTGAAAGTAAAGGGGCTGAATAATTTTGCACGCCCAATTTTTCAGTTATTGATTTGTTAAAAAAGTTTGAAATATCCAATAAATGTCGTTCCACTTCATGATTGTGTCCCACTTGTTGTTGATTCTTCACAAAAAAATACAGTTTTATATCTTTATGTTTGAAGCCTGAAATGTGGCAAAAGGTCGCAAAGTTCAAGGGGGCCGAATACTTTCGCAAGGCACTGTATTCTGTATGTCTCCAGCTCCATTCTTCTCCAGTTTCTTTCATAGCGTACAGAGAACATAACCACTGCTCTCTCTCTCTCTCTCTGTCATCCTCTCTCCAGGTCTGTTCCACCGTGCCATCATCCAGAGTGGCTCTGCCCTGTCCAGCTGGGCGGTCAACTACCAGCCTGTGAAATACACCCGTATGCTGTCTGAGAAGGTGGGCTGCAACGTTCTGGATACCCTGGACATGGTGGACTGTCTGAGGAAGAAGAGTGCCAGGGAGCTGGTTGAGCAGGACATCCAGCCAGCACGGTACCATGTGGCCTTCGGACCGGTTATAGACGGAGACGTCATACCTGATGATCCAGAGATCCTCATGGAGCAGGTGGGAGACCGCTGGGATAGTTTTATTCGTTTTGTTTGTTTCTTATTTGACTTTGTTTATGAAATAACATACACACACAAACATGCCCATAATGGTAATTAAGTCAACAGTCAAAGAAAATAATGCATTTTCAAAACGTGGTTATTTCCACACAGGGAGAGTTCCTGAATTATGACATCATGCTGGGAATCAACCAGGGGGAGGGGCTTCGCTTTGTTGACAACGTAGTCGACTCAGAGGACGGCATCTCCGGCAACGACTTTGACTTCTCAGTGTCGGACTTCGTTGACAGTCTCTATGGTTACCCAGAAGGCAAAGACACTCTGAGAGAAACCATCAAGTTCATGTACACAGACTGGGCGGACCGCGAAAACCCAGAGACACGACGTAAGACGCTGGTCGCCCTGTTCACCGACCACCAGTGGGTGGAGCCGTCGGTGGTGACTGCGGACCTCCACGCCCGTTACGGCTCGCCAACGTACTTCTACGCCTTCTACCACCACTGCCAGAGTCTGATGAAGCCGGCCTGGTCGGACGCAGCCCACGGGGACGAGGTTCCCTACGTGTTCGGGATCCCCATGATCGGACCTACAGACCTGTTCCCCTGTAACTTCTCCAAGAACGACATCATGCTCAGCGCCGTGGTGATGACATACTGGACCAACTTCGCCAAGACCGGGTAAAGTTGTCCTGCTTTAGTACTTTGACATCTTAACCTACGGGGTCTGGACTGCTTCTGGTTTTCTGTTCTACTTGATAATTAATGGCATCTACCTGGTGTCCCAGGTCTAAATCAGTCCCTGATTAGAGGGGAATCATCCACCTGGTGTCCCAGGTCTAAATCAGTCCCTGATTAGAGGGGAATCATCCACCTGGTGTCCCAGGTCTAAATAAGTCCCTGAATAGAGGGGAATCATCCACCTGGTGTCCCATGTCTAAATCAGTCCCTGATTAGAGGGGAATCATCCACCTGGTGTCTCGGGTCTAAATCAGTCCCTGATTAGAGGGGAATCATCCACCTGGTGTCCCAGGTCTAAATCAGTGCCTGACTAGAGGGGAATCATCCACCTGGTGTCCCTGGTCTAAATCAGTCCCTGATTAGAGGAGAATCATCCACCTGGTGTCCCAGGTCTAAATCAGTCCCTGAACAGAGGGGAATCATCCACCTGGTGTTCCAGGTCTAAATCAGTCCCTGATTAGAGGGGAATCATCCACCTGGTGTCCCAGGTCTAAATCAGTCCCTGAATAGAGGGGAATCATCCACCTGGTGTCCCATGTCTAAATCAGTCCCTGATTAGAGGGGAATCATACACCTGGTGTCCCAGGTCTAAATCAGTCCCTGAACAGAGGGGAAGAATATAAAAAGAAGCGGAACTAGTTTGAGATCAGATTAGAAATAGAGGGTTCTATATAATCAACAAACTTCTGCCTCTGTTCAGTATTATGTCTCACTGACTCTATCAGAGTCGTTAATATGGCCACCATGTAGGAGGTGCCGCTGAAGGAGGTAGAACGAGGGTAGGTGTTATTCAACAGAGACGTGTTTGGCAGGGCCAGGCTGGATCTCCCACTAGACAGCTGACAAGCTGAAGATTGAATGTACAATGTGTGTGTGTGTCTTTCAGTGTGAGAACCTACCTCCCTGTCAGGGATGTCTGGGGTGTCTGGGATGTCTGGGATGTCTGGGATGTCTGGGATGTCTGGGATGTCTGGGATGTCTGGGGTGTCTAGGGTGTCTAGGGTGTCTGGGATGTCTGGGATGTCTGGGATGTCTGGGGTGTCTGGGATGTCTGGGGTGTCTGGGGTGTCTGTGATGTCTGGGGTATCTGGGATGTCTGGGGTGTCTGGGATGTCTGGGGTATCTGGGATGTCTGGGATGTCTGGGATGTCTGGGATGTCTGGGATGTCTGGGGTATCTGGGGTGTCTGGGGTGTCTGGGGTGTCTATGTGTTACGCACGCCTCTATGAAGAGGGAACGCAACACCCTGCTATAACTAAACTCTCTGTGAAGTGAAAAAGGTATGGACTGTAGGTGCGAGTAAGGATGACAACAGGCAGAATGTGGTACCGTTTTACAAGGACTTTATTCCTTTACACGGTAATATGGGGAAAAGGGGCTGGACGGAACCAAAGCAAAGAAAGTAAATCTCAAAGCCCCCCCCTCTCCTATCTTACCTGCCTAACCACTTTTACCTAATTTAGCACCACATGGTGCCCTAACCAAAATACAGGGGGTGGTCCGCCCAGGTCTTACCTAGTGTGCCTAGACAGTGAATATTCTACGGGTATATGTATGCCCGCGGGCCTCTTGCCTAAGCACTCCCAAGGTGCCTTCCCCTTCCCCCCTGGGAACAAATGAAACAGAATATTAAACAATTTCACAAACAAACTAAGAAACAAAGGACATCAACTAAGCTCTACCTGAGCAACAAACTCACAGAACATACCACTTCCCAGCAATGAACTCTCAGCAAAATCAACCTCCAGCAAAAATCTCTCTATCACAATCAATCGCTCTGCAATGACCTCCAGCAAAAATCTCTATCACAATCAATCGCTCTGCAATGACCTCAGCAAATCTCTCTAGCAAAATCTCTCAGCAATCCCTACCTCCAAAATCTCTCTCCTGAACAGAACACTGGCTTTTATATAGCTTCTGAATGAATGTGTAACTGGAGACAGCTGTGTCTTGACGAGAGGGCGGGGTCAGCTCTCCAATTAGCCCTGGAGTCGACCAACCAGCTGCTTGAGGGATTTCAGGAAGCCATTTCCTGAAATAAAACACATGCAAATACACAAACTACAACACATAAACTGGGGAACGTAACACGCCCACCACAAAAATTGCAAACCTAGTTTTGCAATAACAAAAGCCAACGCATCCCCAGTTAGTAAACCCGTGATAGAGCGTCAGCAACCACATTCGTCGAGCCCTTCACATAAGCGATCTGTACATTATATCCTTGTACAATCAGAGCCCACCGCATAAGGCGGCGGTTCTGGTTGTACATTTGTTTCAAAAACACCAATGGATTATGGTCCGTGAAGACCATAACAGGCAAAGCACTGGAGCCCACATATACCTCAAAGAACTGTAAAGCAAGCAATAAAGCCAGCGTCTCTTGTTCAATTCTAGAGTATCTTGACTGACACGAAGTGAACTTACGGGAGAAGAAACTGACGGGCCGATCCACTCCGTCTTCATCTTCCTGTAAGAGAACCGCTCCCACCCCCACTATACTAGCATCTACCTCCAACTTAAAAGGTTTGTCAAAGTTGGGGGCGGCAAGCACTGGGGCACTACAAAGTAGCGCTTCAGCGGACTCAAAAGCATAGTTACAGTCCTTGGACCACTTGAATGGTACCTTGGGACTAAGCAGAGATGAAAGGGGAGCTACTACCGTCGAGAAATTCTTACAGAAGGTACGATAGTACCCTACCATCCCCAGGAATCTGCGCAACTGGCGGCGAGTAGTGGGAGCAGGAAAAGCAACAATTGCTTCCACTTTGCCAGTTACTGGGCGCACTTGACCTCGTCCCACTCGTTTACCTAAGTAAGTCACTGTAGCCTTCCCAAACTCACACTTGGCCAGATTGAGGGTTAAAGAAGCCTTCTCCAACCGCTGAAACACACTTTTCAAAGTGGAGAGATGATCAGACCAAGTAGACGAATGAATCACCACATCGTCAAGGTAAGCAGTACAATTTGGCACATCTGCAAACACAATATTAACTAGCCGCTGAAAAGTAGCAGGTGCATTACACATGCCAAAGGGCATCACAGTGTATTGTACGAAGTTATCTGGCGTAACAAAAGCCGATATGTCAGAAGCTCGAGAGGTCAGAGGCACCTGCCAATAACCTTTTAGCAAATCTAACTTACTAACGTAAGCAGCAGAGCCAATTCTATCAATACAGTCATCTAAACGAGGTAGAGGAAAAGAATCAGACTTTGTAACTGCATTTACGCGACGATAGTCCGTACATAAGCGGGACGCACCGTCAGGCTTAGGAACAAGAATACATGGGGAACTCCAGGAGCTGTTACTGGGTTTTGCCATGTCATTCTGTAATAAATAAGCTACCTCCCTTTTCATTACCTCCCTTTTCTTAGCATTAACCCGGTACGGATGCTGACGTATAGGAACAGCGTTCCCCACATCCACGTCATGTTCCAAGATGGATGTGTGACTTGGAATGTCCTGAAACACACTGAGAAAACTGTTTATCAATAGGATAAGATCCTTAGTTTGATCGCTATCCAAATGTTCCATTTGAGAGGGTAACTTCTTCAGCATCTCTGAATTACATAGGCGTTCACCTTGCTGTAACGTATGGCGTAACTCCAACCCGTCCTCCTTATCCTCATCTAGGTCCCAGCCAGGCTTCAGCACCACCGCAGCCACACTGGAGACGGCGGGCTGGACCGGCTTACTTGAGGAGCTGTCGGGAGAATCGCGCACATAATACGTTTTCAGCATGTTAACATGACACACACGGGAAGAACGCCTTCGATCTGGTGTCTTTATCACATAATTGGTGTCATTGAGTTTATTTTCCACCAGATATGGTCCAGAAAAACGTGCTGACAGAGATGAGCCAGGGATTGGCAACAAAACTAAAACTTGATCCCCTGGTGCAAATGAACGGCCAACAGCCTTTTTGTCATAATGCAACTTCATGCGTTTTTGAGACGAGGAGAGAGACTTTTGGGCTAACGCACATGCGGTGTGCAGTCTCTCCCGCATCTTACTGACATATTCCAACACATTTTTAGGGGCGCTACTGGGTGTAGGAGATAAGATATGCTCCTTCAAAACTATAAGCGGACACCGTGGGGTGTGTCCAAACACCAGGTCAGCAGGGCTGAACCCTAAGGACTCTTGTATCGTTTCCCTTATGGCAAATAGGACAAAGGGCACCCCCTCATCCCAATCAGTACTGGTATCCATACAATACTTGCGTAGCATTGTCTTCAGCGTCTGATGCCAGCGTTCTAGAGCCCCTTGACTCTCTGGATGATACGGACTAGAGACCTGATGGGAAATACACAATGTCTTTAACACATTTGAAAACAGTTTAGACATGAAGTTGGATCCCTGATCAGTTTGGATTACTTTAGGGAGTCCAAACGTAGAGAAGAACTTCACTAGTGCCTTCACCACAGTCTTAGCCGTTATAGTACGGAGAGGAATAGCCTCTGGGTATCGAGTAGCACTGCACATTATTGTTAGTAGGAACTGGTTACCTGACCTGGTTTTCGGCAATGGACCTACACAATCAATTATCACTCTTTCAAACGATTCCCCCACCACAGGAATCGGGCAGAGTGGCGCTCGTGGAACTGTTTGATTCACTTTCCCAGTGAGTTGACATATGTGACATGTTTTACAAAATTGGACCACGTCAGACTTCAAACCTGGCCAGAAGAAATGACGAAGGACCCGGTTATAAGTCTTTGTGATCCCCAAGTGTCCAGACCACGCCTGGTCATGGGCGAGTGACAGCACCTGCTGTCGGAACGGTGTAGGAACAACCACTTGACACACTTCACTCCAGTCATTAATGGTGTCATGAGATGCCCATTTACGCATCAAAACTCCTGCTTCCATAAAGTAGGCGGTCTCTCTAGTTTTAGCTTCCTCAATGGAAATTACCGAAGCAAAACACTTGCAAAGACTGGTGTCTTCTTTTTGACATTCAATCACCTTCTCAGGGGTGACAGACAAAAGAATGTCATGTAATTGGGGCACAATTTCGTTTTCCCCTGCCTTAGTTTTTACGGGGGTAAAAACTGTCGGCATTGCAGAAGGCATACTTGGGGCATTGTCTTCTACCTCAACATTCTCAAAAATAGAACTAGCCAAATCCACCACATATCCTAGCTTGCGAGATTGTGCCCTCGTTAACACACAAGCAGGAAAAACATGTGGAAATGCTTGAACCAATTTCTCATCTGTAGTTCTGATTTCTGGATTGTCTACTACTTCTAACACAGGAATGACATTACCACCAGCAATATCATTCCCTAGTAGCAATGTGACTCCTTTCACTGGCAGTGTAGATACTACACCAACACGGAAACGTCCTGATACCAAGTCTGACACTAAGTGGACCCAGTGTAATGGTACAGGCACGGTTTTTGTCTCTATCCCCTGTAATATGACATGTGAGCCACAATACGTTTCAGGAGACCAGGGTAAAGCATCAGTAATGATTACTGACTGCGCCGCCCCAGTGTCTCGTAGGATTTGGATAGGCTTTTGATCAGCTTGTTCTCCTGTTAAGGAAACATAACCGGTAGAGATAAACGGAGCATAGACAGGATCCGGTTTCTCAAATGCTGAATCAACAACTCGATCCAATGGACGAGCCAAAGACTTGACTAAACCCAAACTTTTCATTTTTGGGGACGGTGACAGGGACTGTTTCGGTTTATTTTTCAAAACTTGGCAGTCCGCAATCACGTGACCCTTTTGGTGACAGTAAAAACATTCACGGATTTCATGAAAAGGCTTAGGGTTGTCAGAGGAAAAGCGACCTGAACGAGGAACTGATGACGTAATCGTCCGGCCTTCAAAACGTGGTGCACCAAAGACAATCTTGTGTGTCAAAGCATACTCATCTGCCAACACTGCTGCTTGGGCCAATGTCACCACCTTCTGTTCATTTAAATGAACTACTATTCTATCTGGGAGGTTGCTTTTAAAGTCCTCCAACAGCATCAACTCCTTAATATCAGCAAAGGTGTTAGCTTTGCTGGCTGAACACCAGCGACTAAACAGAGACTCTTTGTCCCTAGCAAATTCAACAAATGTACGTTGAGAGAGTTTCTTGTGGTTCCTGAAGCGCTGTCTATAAGCTTCAGGCACCAACTCATAAGCCCGCAACACGGTAGTTTTAACTGTATCGTAGTGTAAACTGTCTTCCAGGGAGAGAGCAGCTACTACTTCCTGGGCTTTCCCAGACAATTTACATTGTAATAGGAGCGGCCAAACCTCGAGTGGCCAATGCAGCGCAGCGGCTACACGCTCAAACGCAGAGAAATAAGAATCCACTTCCGACTCTCGGAATGGAGGGACTAAAGCTATGTTTTTACTCACATCGAAGTGGGTTTGATGATGAGCAGCTTGTAGAGTCGCACTGGAGCGAGCGTCTAGCTCCAGTTGTCGGATCCTCACCTCCTTGTCAGCTTCTATTTTCCTAATTTCAAGTTCAAAATTCATCTGTCTCTCTTTATCTTTTTGCTCCATTTCTAACCGAGCCAGCCTGACCTTCAGCCTAGCAGTTCCATCTGAATGACGCGAAGCAGAAGATAAAGGATCGAATCGGGGCAATGTAAAAGGGGTACGAGGAACCCCTTCCTCCGCCTTGTCCTCCGACTTGGCATCGGAAGGTCATCCTGTCTCCTCTCCTTGCAATGAGAGAATCCGTTCTCTCACTAAACCCTCCCTGACTAGCACCAAAAGCTCAGCCTTTAAGGCTTTCTCAGGGACAACAAATCCATAATGGTCAGCTATAAGGTCTACTTTACGAAACCTCACCAAACAATCAATAGAGGGCGCTTCAAAAAACTTGGAGATGGCTGATGCAGCCATCTTATACAATGCAGTCTACTGAACACACTAACTAAACAAGTCATCCAAACTAACAACCTACCATCACACCTCAATCACTAATCACAGAGAACTCAGAGCAGCAGGGTCCGGTGGGTTTAATGGAAAGATCCCGGATGAGCCCCCATTATGTTACGCACGCCTCTATGAAGAGGGAACGCAACACCCTGCTATAACTAAACTCTCTGTGAAGTGAAAAAGGTATGGACTGTAGGTGCGAGTAAGGATGACAACAGGCAGAATGTGGTACCGTTTTACAAGGACTTTATTCCTTTACACGGTAATATGGGGAAAAGGGGCTGGACGGAACCAAAGCAAAGAAAGTAAATCTCAAAGCCCCCCCCCTCTCCTATCTTACCTGCCTAACCACTTTTACCTAATTTAGCACCACCTGGTGCCCTAACCAAAATACAGGGGGTGGTCCGCCCAGGTCTTACCTAGTGTGCCTAGACAGTGAATATACTACGGGTATATGTATGCCCGCGGGCCTCTTGCCTAAGCACTCCCAAGGTGCCTTCCCCTTCCCCCCTGGGAACAAATGAAACAGAATATTAAACAATTTCACAAACAAACTAAGAAACAAAGGACATCAACTAAGCTCTACCTGAGCAACAAACTCACAGAACATACCACTTCCCAGCAATGAACTCTCAGCAAAATCAACCTCCAGCAAAAATCTCTCTATCACAATCAATCGCTCTGCAATGACCTCCAGCAAAAATCTCTATCACAATCAATCGCTCTGCAATGACCTCAGCAAATCTCTCTAGCAAAATCTCTCAGCAATCCCTACCTCCAAAATCTCTCTCCTGAACAGAACATTGGCTTTTATATTCTGAATGAATGTGTAACTGGAGACAGCTGTGTCTTGACGAGAGGGCGGGGTCAGCTCTCCAATTAGCCCTGGAGTCGACCAACCAGCTGCTTGAGGGATTTCAGGAAGCCATTTCCTGAAATAAAACACATGCAAATACACAAACTACAACACATAAACTGGGGAACGTAACACTATGGTATCTGGGGTATCTGGGGTATCTGGGGTGTCTGGGGTGTTTGGGGTGTCTGGGGTGTCTGGGATGTCTGGGATGTCTGGGATGTCTGGGATGTCTGGGGTATCTGGGATGTCTGGGGTATCTGGGGTGTCTGGGATGTCTGGGATGTCTATACACTAACACACACACACACACATATCACACGGCGGTATTGATCCTCTGCTCCTCTCCACTCAGTCAGTCGAGAAGCTCTGCCCCTGGGGTATCTACCCCCTACACCTACACACACACACACACACACACACACACACACACACACACACACACACACACACACACACACACACACACACACACACACACACACACACACACACACAAAGCAGCTCCATTTGGTTGCCTCCTACTGGTTGTCAGTTGTGATATCTAAATGTAAGTTGACAATGCCCATTACCAGATACATATTGATCTGGAGGAAGGATGGGTGGACGGGCTGTATTCATCCAATGCTTCCTGGTATTTACCAGTCTCTCTGCTCTGCTCTGCTCTCTCCTCTTCTCTTCTCTCATCTCTGCTCTCCTCTGCTCTGCTCTCTCCTCTTCTCTCCTCTGCTATCTGCTCTCTCCTCCCTCTTCTCCTCTCTGCTCTCTGCTCTCTCCTCTCTGCTCTCCTCTCTCCTCTCTCCTCTCTCCTCTCTGCTCTCTGCTCTGTGCTCTGTGCTCTGTGCTCTGCTCTGCTCTCTCCTCTCTCTGCTTTGCTCTCCTCTCTCCTCTCTGCTCTCTGCTCTCCTCTCTCCTCTCTGCTCTCCTCTCTGCTCTCCTCTCTCCTCTCTGCTCTCCTCTCTGCTATCCTCTCTGCTCTCTCCTCTCTCCTCTCTGCTCTCAACTCTCTGCTCTCCTCTCCTCTCTCTTCTCTGCTCTCCTCTCTGCTCTCCTCTCTGCTCTCCTCTCCTCTCTCCTCTCTCTGCTCTCCTCTCTGCTCTCCTCTCGACTCCTCTCTCTGCTCTCCTCTCTCCTCTCTGCTCTCTGCTCTCTGCTCTCTCCTCTCGACTCTCCTCTCTCTGCTCTCTACTCTCTTCTCCTCTCTCCTCTCGACTCTCCTCTCTCTGCTCTCTGCTCTCTCCTCTCGACTCTCCTCTCTCCTCTCAACTCGACTCTCCTCTCTCTGCTCTCCTCTCTCCTCTCGACTCTCCTCTCTCTGCTCTCTGCTCTCTCCTCTCGACTCTCCTCTCTCCTCTCTCCTCTCCTCTCTCTGCTCTCCTCTCTCCTCTCTACTCTCTCTGCTCTCCTCTCTGCTCTCTTCTCCTCTCTCCTCTCTCCTCTCGACTCTCCTCTCTCCTCTCGACTCTCCTCTCTCTCCTCTCTGCTCTCTTCTCCTCTCTCCTCTCTCCTCTCCTCTCTCTGCTCTCTGCTCTCTTCTCCTCTCTCCTCTCTCCTCTCTCCTCTCTGCTCTCTTCTCCTCTCTCCTCTCTCCTCTCTGCTCTCTGGTCTCTTCTCCTCTCTCCTCTCTCCTCTCTCCTCTCTCCTCTCGACTTTCTAAAGTGATGTACTGGTCCGTCCGTGTGTCTGTGTGCGTTCATGCAGACGTCTTGTTGTGTGTGTCTGTGTCTGTGTGCGTTCATGCAAACGTCTTGTTGTGTGTGTCTGTGTCTGTGTGCGTTCATGCAGACGTCTTGTTGTGTGTGTCTGTGTCTGTGTGCGTTCATGCAGACGTCTTGTTGTTTGTGTCTGTGTCTGTGTGTGTTCATGCAGACGTCTTGTTGTGTGTGTCTGTGTCTGTGTGCGTTCATGCAGACGTCTTGTTGTGTGTGTCTGTGTCTGTGTGTGTTCATGCAGACGTCTTGTTGTGTGTGTCTGTGTCTGTGTGTGTTCATGCAGACGTCTTGTTGTGTGTGTCTGTGTCTGTGTGTGTTCATGTGTGTGTTTCAGGCATTGACCCACTGGGCATGGTGATCTGTCTCTGAGGAGAACAGGGTCTGAACTGACTAACAGACATGTTGATCTGTCTCTGAGGAGAACAGGGTTTGAACTGACTAACAGACATGTTGATCTGTCTCTGAGGAGAACAGGGTCTGAACTGACTAACAGACTTGTTGATCTGTCTCTGAGGAGAACAGGGTCTGAACTGACTAACAGACATGATGATCTGAGGAGAACAGGGTCTGAACTGACTAACAGACATGATGATCTGAGGGGAACAGGGTCTGAACTGACTAACAGACATGATGATCTGTCTCTGAGGAGAACAGGGTCTGAACTGACAGCTGTAGACACTCTAGATGGACTCTGTTGCTTCTCAAAGATCCTGAAAGGTCTCTGACTACAGACTGTTACTGACCCTCTGACTACAGGCTGTTACTGACCCTCTGACTACAGGCTGTTACTGACCCTCTGAATACAGACTGTTACTGACCCTCTGACTACAGACTGTTACTGACCCTCTGAATACAGACTGTTACTGACCCTCTGAATACAGACTGTTACTGACCCTCTGAATACAGACTGTTACTGACCCTCTGACTACACCACACATACGTACACATGTAAAGGCCTGTACCATTGAAGCCACGTGGCCTACAGGGGATGGAGAGAGCAGAGAAAAACACATACGATTTTCACCACAGATTGTAATACTTAGTGTAGACATTGTAACCACTGGGTGTCGGTCTCTAAAGAGGATGCTGTGACATGTCTCTCTTCCTGGCCCTGTAGCTAGGTGTCAGTCTCTCTTCCTGGCCCTGTCGCTGGGTGTCAGTCTCTCTTCCTGGCCTTGTCGCTGGGTGTCAGTCTCTCTTCCTGGCCTTGTCGCTGGGTGTCAGTCTCTCTTCCTGGCCTTGTCTCTGGGTGTCAGTCTCTCTTCCTGGCCTTGTCTCTGGGTGTCAGTCTCTCTTCCTGGCCTTGTCTCTGGGTGTCAGTCTCTCTTCCTGGCCTTGTCTCTGGGTGTCAGTCTCTCTTCCTGGCCTTGTCGCTGGGTGTCAGTCTCTCTTCCTGGCCTTGTCTCTGGGTGTCAGTCTCTCTTCCTGGCCTTGTCGCTGGGTGTCAGTCTCTAAAGAGGATGCTGTAACATGTGTGATACCTTGTTAAGACACGAGCCTGCATGTCAACAGCCTGGATCACTCACCCCCAAAGCTTTTCCTCTGTCTCTCCCTCCTCCCCCTCCTCTCCCTCCATGCCTCTCCCCTCTCACCATCCCTCTCCCCTCCATAGGCTTCCATCTGTCATATTCATTTATGCTGAAAAACCATGCCTGGTTTTTCTAGAGAGAGGGAGGAGTGAGAGAGAGAGGGAGGGGGGATAGGGTGAGAGAGAGGGGGGGGGATAGGGGGAGAGAGAGAGGGGGGGATAGGAGAGAGAGAGGGAGGGGGGATAGGGGGAGAGAGAGAGGGAGGGGGATAGGGGGAGAGAGGGAGGGGGGATAGGAGAGAGAGAGGGAGGTGGGATAGGGGGAGAGAGAGAGGGAGGGGGGATAGGGGGAGAGAGAGAGGGAGGGGGGATAGGGGGAGAGAGAGGGGGATAGGAGAGAGAGAGGGAGGGGGGATAGGGGGAGGGAGAGGGGGGATAGGAGAGAGAGAGGGAGCGGGGATAGGGGGAGAGAGGGGGGGATAGGGGGAGAGGGAGAGGGAGGGGGGATAGGAGAGAGAGAGGGAGGGGGGATAGGGGGAGAGAGGGGGAGAGGCAGAGAGGCTGACTGACAGATCTTCTTAGAGATTGGTTTGTTATCCGTGTGGGGGAGGATGCAACTGAATCTTTGCACGCCAGGCTCTTCCTGTAGTGTCTTTTATTCTGCTTCAACAATAACATATTTATTTTTTAATGACCTGAATATGTGACACGTTACAATACACTTCCTCCAGAACATATTGTCAAACCACCCTAACCCCCACCTCTCTAAACAAACCCATAGTCACCCCCGTTCCTATCTTCCCATACCACCCATATCTATATAGACAGTCACAAAAGCCCAAACATTATTAAATCAAATATGTACTTACTATTATAATTACATTACAACATCAAAGATGTGTGTTCCTACTTCCTGTGTTGTCTGTCTGGGCCTGGTGATTACCTCCTACTTCCTGTGTTGTCTGTCTGGGCCTGGTGATTACCTCCTACTTCCTGTGTTGTCTGTCTGGGGCTGGTGATTACTTCTTACTGTGTCTGTGATTACTGTGTCTGTGGGACATGCAGCTCACGCTGTGTGTGTGTGTGTGTGTGTGTGTGTGTGTGTGTGTGTGTGTGTGTGTGTGTGTGTGTGTGTGCGCCCACGTGCGTGTGCGTTTGACATGCAGCTCACGTTGTGCAAGGACTGGCTAGGTAGTTAGTAATCACAACACTATTGAGCATAGATCTCTCTCTATTCCTCTCTCTCTCTCTCTCTCTCTCTCTCTCTCTCTCTCTCTCTCTCTCTCTCTCTCTCTCTCTCTCTCTCTCCCTCTATTCCTCTCTCTCACTCTATTCCTCTCTCTCTATCTATCTCTCCCTCTCTCTCTATCCATCTCGCTCTCTCTATCCATCTCGCTCTCTCTTTCTCTCTTCTCTCTCTCTCTCAGGTCCCTCTTTCCTGTCTCCTCTAATTTGTTGTCTTTCAAGGGAACTCTGAGAATGTAGTGGAGGGAGGTGATTCAACTCTCCACTTAGGAAACTGCATACTTGTTTAACATTGTTAAGGAATCCAAGAGGCACTAGGTCTATGGTGTAGAAACACACTCTGGCTTAGTTAAACACATTAAGATTGATTGTTTTTTAGTCACAGTGGTAAATGGTGCACATTTGCCTTAGCCTCTATGAAGACATTTAAGAGATAGTTCAGTGATCGTACGTCTTTAGATAGTTGTTTTCTTACCTTAGAAGGAGACTAGAAACATACGTCTTTAATATGAACTATCCCGTTAAAAGATCTGTGATTTATAACCTTACGTGTTGTTGTTGTTATTTACTGTTGTCT
This sequence comes from Oncorhynchus clarkii lewisi, assembly GCF_045791955.1. Classification (NCBI taxonomy): domain Eukaryota; kingdom Metazoa; phylum Chordata; class Actinopteri; order Salmoniformes; family Salmonidae; genus Oncorhynchus; species Oncorhynchus clarkii. Next base: position 32,200,991 of record NC_092160.1, on the reverse strand, counting down.
ACCGTGGTGCAGGCGGAATGGTAATAAGGGTAGTGAGAAAGGTGGAAGGGGGAGTGAGGGGAGAAGAGAGAGAGAGGGGAGAAGAGAGAGAGAGAGGAGAAGAGAGAGAGAGGGGAGAAGAGAGAGAGAGGGGAGAAGAGAGAGAGAGGGGAGAAGAGAGAGAGTGGGGAGAGGGGAGAAGAGAGAGAGGAGAAGAGAGAGGGGGGAGATGAGAGAGAGAGTGAAGAATAGAGAGAGAGGGGAAGGGGGAGAAGAGAGAGAGGGGGGAGAGGGGAGAAGAGAGAGAGAGGGGAGAAGAGAAGAGAGAGAGAGGGGAGAAGAGAGAGAGAAGGAAGAAGAGAGAGAGAGGGGAGAGGGGAGAAGAGACAGAGAGGGGAGAAGAGAGAGATGGGAGAAGAGAGAGCGAGGGGAGAAGAGAGAGAGAGGGGAGAAGAGAGAGATGGGAGAAGAGAGAGAGGGGAGAAGAGAGAGGGGAGAAGAGAGAGAGGGGAGAAGAGAGAGAGAGGGGGGAGAGGGGAGAGAGAGGGGAGAAGAGAGAGAGAGGGGAGAAGAGAGAGAGAGGGGAGAAGAGAGAGAGAGGGGAGAAGAGATAGAAAGGGGAGAAGAGAGAGAGAGGAGAAGAGATAGAAAGGGGAGAAGAGAGAGGGGAGAGGGGAGAAGAGAGAGAGAGGGGAGAAGAAAGAGAGAGGGGAGAAGAGATAGAAAGGGGAGAAGAGAGAGGGGAGAGGGAAGAAGAGAGAGAGAGGGGAGAAGAGAGAGAGAGGGGAGAAGAGAGAGAGAGGGGAGAAGAGATAGAAAGGGGAGAAGAGAGAGAGAGAGGGGACAGGTGAGGCGGCGAGTGAGGGGGCTCTAATGTCAAGACACATGTTAGCTGTCACTCAACTAATGCAACCAATCAATAGCATCCATAATGAGGAGGGGACAGTGACCAGCTGTGTCCTCCAACACCCCAGCACGCCACAAAGTCACACCGCCTCGCCGTCAATTAGCCCGCCGAACCCAAGTCTGCATTCAGATATGATCCACACGCCAATCACAGCCCCTGGCTTCTCGTACACACATACATGCAAACACACTCACACACACCCACACAATTACAAGGCCTGTCTGTATGTGAAGTGTAAAAGCTGCCTGATATCAGGTCTGTCTGTGAAGGGTGAACGCTGCCTGATTTAAAGTCTGTCTGTGAAGGGTGAACGCTGCCTGATTTCAAGTCTGTCTGTGAAGGGTGAACGCTGCCTGATTTCAAGTCTGTCTGTGAAGGGTGAACGCTGCCTGATATCAGGTCTGTCTGTGAAGGGTGAACGCTGCCTGATATCAAGTCTGTCTGTGAAGGGTGAACGCTGCCTGATTTCAAGTCTGTCTGTGAAGGGTGAACGCTGCCTGATTTCAAGTCTTTCTGTGAAGGGTGAACGCTGCCTGATTTCAAGTCTGTCTGTGAAGGGTGAACGCTGCCTGATATCAGGTCCTTCAGAGCATGCATTGCAAATAGCAAACAACATTCGTTTTAAAAATGTAACAAGGAGAGACTATGAAAATCTTGTGTCTGAACATGAATTCCAATGAGGTGTGTTTTGTACTTTGTGTGTGTGTCCCAAATGGCACCCTATTCCCTATATAGTGCACTACTTTTAACCAAAACCATATGGGCCCTGTTAAAAAGTAGTGCACTATACAAAATGGAATAGGATGCCATTTGGGACGTAACCTGTGTTACCTGCTAAGTAGATAGACAGAGGGGTACATTGGTCACACAACACCGACAACAACGCCTGGAGAAATAGGCCTTGACTCGACTGGCATAGAAGCTGAAGTGAACATCAATCCCTCTGATTGAACTCTTGTCTCAGGTGAAAGTTCCAAATGGCACCCTTTTCGCTATATAGTGCACTACTTTTGACCAAAGCCCTATGGGCCCTGATCAAAATTAGTGCACTAGATATGGAATCGGATGCCATTATGGAGGCAGAATAAATCTAGGACAGGAACTCAAAAGGGGCCTTGTAGTGAAAATAAATAACTGTCTTTCTTCCTCCTCCCTGCCCCAGGCTTTCTGACCGTGTCTTCTCACATTTAATGATGGCTAGGTTCTATAATCACTCAAGCGCTTCAAATTACACAGCGATGGAACAGAGGAGGAGGTGCCTCTCATAAAAAAGAAAATACAATTACATTCATTATGTCCTCCTTTGTCTACCTGTCCCATCAAATGGAGGATGGTTAGTGTAGGAATATGGAAGAGATGGGAGGATGGTTTGTATATGAATAGGGTAATAGATGGGAGGATGGTTAGTATATGAATAGGGGATAGATGGGAGGATGGTTAGTATATGAATAGGGTAATAGATGGGAGGATGGTTAGTATATGAATAGGGTAATAGATGGGAGGATGGTTAGTATATGAATAGGGTAATAGATGGGAGGATGGTTAGTATATGAATAGGGTAATAGATGGGAGGATGGTTAGTGTAGGAATAGGGTAATAGATGGGAGGATGGTTAGTATAGGAATAGGGTAATAGACGGGAGGATGGTTAGTATAGGAATAGATGGGAGGATGGTTAGTATAGGAATAGGGTAATAGATGGGAGGATGGTTAGTATATGAATAGATGGGAGGATGGTTAGTATAGGAATAGGGGAATAGATGGGAGGATGGTTAGTATAGGAATAGATGGGAGGATGGTTAGTATATGAATAGATGGGAGGATGGTTAGTATAGGAATAGATGGGAGGATGGTTAGTATAGGAATAGGGTAATAGATGGGAGGATGGTTAGTGTAGGAATAGGGTAATAGATGGGAGGATGGTTAGTATAGGAATAGATGGGAGGATGGTTAGTATATGAATAGGGTAATAGATGGGAGGATGGTTAGTATATGAATAGGGTAATAGATGGGAGGATGGTTAGTATATGAATAGGGTAATAGATGGGAGGATGGTTAGTATATGAATAGGGGAATAGATGGGAGGATGGTTAGTATATGAATAGGGGAATAGATGGGAGGATGGTTAGTGTAGGAATAGGGTAATAGATGGGAGGATGGTTAGTATAGGAATAGGGTAATAGATGGGAGGATGGTTAGTATAGGAATAGATGGGAGGATGGTTAGTATATGAATAGGGTAATAGATGGGAGGATGGTTAGTATATGAATAGGGTAATAGATGGGAGGATGGTTAGTGTAGGAATAGAGGAATAGATGGGAGGATGGTTAGTATATGAATAGGGTAATAGATGGGAGGATGGTTAGTGTATGAATAGGGTAATAGATGGGAGGATGGTTAGTATATGAATAGGGGAATAGATGGGAGGATGGTTAGTATAGGAATAGATGGGATGATGGTTAGTATAGGAATAGGGTAATAGATGGGAGGATGGTTTGTGTAGGAATAGGGTAATAGATGGGAGGATGGTTAGTATATGAATAGGGTAATAGATGGGAGGATGGTTAGTATATGAATAGGGGAATAGATGGGAGGATGGTTAGTATATGAATAGATGGGAGGATGGTTAGTATAGGAATAGGGTAATAGATGGGAGGATGGTTAGTATATGAATAGGGTAATAGATGGGAGGATGGTTAGTATAGGAATAGGGTAATAGATGGGAGGATGGTTTGTGTAGGAATAGGGTAATAGATGGGAGGATGGTTAGTATATGAATAGGGTAATAGATGGGAGGATGGTTAGTATATGAATAGGGGAATAGATGGGAGGATGGTTAGTATATGAATAGATGGGAGGATGGTTAGTATAGGAATAGGGTAATAGATGGGAGGATGGTTAGTATATGAATAGGGTAATAGATGGGAGGATGGTTAGTATAGGAATAGGGTAATAGATGGGAGGATGGTTTGTGTAGGAATAGGGTAATAGATGGGAGGATGGTTAGTATATGAATAGGGTAATAGATGGGAGGATGGTTAGTGTATGAATAGGGGAATAGATGGGAGGATGGTTAGTATATGAATAGGGTAATAGATGGGAGGATGGTTAGTATATGAATAGGGTAATAGATGGGAGGATGGTTAGTATATGAATAGGGTAATAGATGGGAGGATGGTTAGTGTATGAATAGGGGAATAGATTGGAGGATGGTTAGTATATGAATAGGGTAATAGATGGGAGGATGGTTAGTATAGGAATAGGGTAATAGATGGGAGGATGGTTAGTGTATGAATAGGGGAATAGATGGGAGGATGGTTAGTATATGAATAGGGTAATAGATGGGAGGATGGTTAGTATATGAATAGGGTAATAGATGGGAGGATGGTTAGTATATGAATAGGGTAATAGATGGGAGGATGGTTAGTATATGAATAGGGTAATAGATGGGAGGATGGTTAGTATATGAATAGGGGAATAGATGGGAGGATGGTTAGTATAGGAATAGATGGGAGGATGGTTAGTATATGAATAGGGTAATAGATGGGAGGATGGTTAGTATATGAATAGGGGAATAGATGGGAGGATGGTTAGTATAGGAATATGGTAATAGATGGGAGGATGGTTAGTATAGGAATAGGGTAATAGATGGGAGGATGGTTAGTATATGAATAGGGTAATAGATGGGAGGATGGTTAGTGTATGAATAGGGGAATAGATGGGAGGATGGTTAGTATATGAATATGGGAATAGATGGGAGGATGGTTAGTATAGGAATAGGGTAATAGATGGGAGGATGGTTAGTATAGGAATAGGGTAATAGATGGGAGGATGGTTAGTATATGAATAGATGGGAGGATGGTTAGTATAGGAATAGGGTAATAGATGGGAGGATGGTTAGTATATGAATAGATGGGAGGATGGTTAGTATAGGAATAGGGTAATAGATGGGAGGATGGTTAGTATATGAATAGGGTAATAGATGGGAGGATGGTTAGTATAGGAATAGATGGGAGGATGGTTAGTGTATGAATAGGGGAATAGAAGGGAGGATGGTTAGTATATGATTAGGGTAATAGATGGGAGGATGGTTAGTATAGGAATAGGGGAATAGATGGGAGGATGGTTAGTATATGAATAGATGGGAGGATGGTTAGTATAGGAATAGATGGGAGGATGGTTAGTATAGGAATAGGGGAATAGATGGGAGGATGGTTAGTATATGAATAGATGGGAGGATGGTTAGTATAGGAATAGATGGGAGGATGGTTAGTATAGGAATAGATGGGAGGATGGTTAGTATAGGAATAGGGGAATAGATGGGAGGATGGTTAGTATAGGAATAGGGGAATAGATGGGAGGATGGTTAGTATAGGAATAGGGTAATAGATGGGAGGATGGTTAGTATATGAATAGGGGAATAGATGGGAGGATGGTTAGTATATGAATAGGGTAATGGATGGGAGGATGGTTAGTGTATGAATAGGGGAATAGATGGGAGGATGGTTAGTATATGAATAGGGTAATAGATGGGAGGATGGTTAGTATATGAATAGGGTAATAGATGGGAGGATGGTTAGTATATGAATAGGGTAATAGATGGGAGGATGGTTAGTATATGAATAGGGGAATAGATGGGAGGATGGTTAGTGTAGGAATAGGGTAATAGATGGGAGGATGGTTAGTATAGGAATAGGGTAATAGATGGGAGGATGGTTAGTATATGAATAGGGGAATAGATGGGAGGATGGTTAGTATAGGAATAGGGGAATAGATGGGAGGATGGTTAGTATAGGAATAGGGGAATAGATGGGAGGATGGTTAGTGTAGGAATAGGGGAATAGATGGGAGCGTGGTTAGTGTAGGAATAGGGTAATAGATGGGAAGATGGTTAGTATAGGAATAGGGGAATAGATGGGAGGATGGTTTGTATAGGAATAGGGGAATAGATGGGAGGATGGTTAGTATAGGAATAGATGGGAGGATGGTTAGTATAGGAATAGGGGAATAGATGGGAGGATGGTTAGTATATGAATAGGGTAATAGATTGGAGGATGGTTAGTGTAGGAATAGGGTAATAGATGGGAGGATGGTTAGTGTAGGAATAGGGTAATAGATGGGAGGATGGTTAGTATAGGAATAGGGGAATAGATGGGAGGATGGTTTGTATAGGAATAGGGGAATAGATGGGAGGTTGGTTAGTATAGGAATAGATGGGAGGATGGTTAGTATAGGAATAGGGGAATAGATGGGAGGATGGTTAGTATAGGAATATGGTAATAGATGGGAGGATGGTTAGTATATGAATAGGGTAATAGATGGGAGGATGGTTAGTATAGGAATAGATGGGAGGATGGTTAGTATAGGAATAGGGTAATAGATGGGAGGATGGTTAGTATATGAATAGGGTAATAGATGGGAGGATGGTTAGTATAGGAATAGGGTAATAGATGGGAGGATGGTTAGTATATGAATAGGGTAATAGATGGGAGGATGGTTAGTATATAAATAGGGTAATAGATGGGAGGATGGTTAGTATATGAATGGATGGGAGGATGGTTAGTATAGGAATAGGGTAATAGATGGGAGGATGGTTAGTATAGGAATAGGGTAATAGATGGGAGGATGGTTAGTATAGGAATAGGGTAATAGATGGGAGGATGGTTAGTATAGGAATAGGGTAATAGATGGAAGGATGGTTAGTATATGAATAGGGTAATAGATGGGAGGATGGTTAGTATATGAATAGGGGAATAGATGGGAGGATGGTTAGTGTAGGAATAGGGTAATAGATGGGAGGATGGTTAGTATAGGAATAGGGGAATAGATGGGAGGATGGTTAGTATATGAATAGGGTAATAGATGGGAGGATGGTTAGTATAGGAATAGGGTAATAGATGGGAGGATGGTTAGTATATGAATAGGGGAATAGATGGGAGGATGGTTAGTATATAAATAGGGTAATAGATGGGAGGATGGTTAGTATATGAATGGATGGGAGGATGGTTAGTATAGGAATAGGGTAATAGATGGGAGGATGGTTAGTATATGAATAGGGGAATAGATGGGAGGATGGTTAGTATATAAATAGGGTAATAGATGGGAGGATGGTTAGTATATGAATGGATGGGAGGATGGTTAGTATAGGAATAGGGTAATAGATGGGAGGATGGTTAGTATAGGAATAGGGTAATAGATGGGAGGATGGTTAGTATAGGAATAGGGTAATAGATGGGAGGATGGTTAGTATAGGAATAGGGTAATAGATGGAAGGATGGTTAGTATATGAATAGGGTAATAGATGGGAGGATGGTTAGTATATGAATAGGGGAATAGATGGGAGGATGGTTAGTGTAGGAATAGGGTAATAGATGGGAGGATGGTTAGTATAGGAATAGAGGAATAGATGGGAGGATGGTTAGTATATGAATAGGGTAATAGATGGGAGGATGGTTAGTATAGGAGAGTATATGAATAGGGTAATGGATGGGAGGATGGTTAGTGTATGAATAGGGGAATAGATGGGAGGATGGTTAGTATATGAATAGGGTAATAGATGGGAGGATGGTTAGTATATGAATAGGGGAATAGATGGGAGGATGGTTAGTATAGGAATAGGGGAATAGATGGGAGGATGGTTAGTATAGGAATAGGGGAATAGATGAGAGGATGGTTAGTGTAGGAATAGATGGGAGGATGGTTAGTATAGGAATAGGTTAATAGATGGGAAGATGGTTAGTATAGGAATAGGGGAATAGATGGGAGGATGGTTTGTATAGGAATAGGGGAATAGATGGGAGGATGGTTAGTATAGGAATAGATGGGAGGATGGTTAGTATAGGAATAGGGGAATAGATGGGAGGATGGTTAGTATATGAATAGGGTAATAGATGGGAGGATGGTTAGTGTAGGAATAGGGGAATAGATGGGAGGATGGTTAGTGTAGGAATAGGGTAATAGATGGGAGGATGGTTAGTATAGGAATAGGGGAATAGATGGGAGGATGGTTTGTATAGGAATAGGGGAATAGATGGGAGGATGGTTAGTATAGGAATAGATGGGAGGATGGTTAGTATAGGAATAGGGGAATAGATGGGAGGATGGTTAGTATAGGAATATGGTAATAGATGGGAGGATGGTTAGTATATGAATAGGGTAATAGATGGGAGGATGGTTAGTATAGGAATAGATGGGAGGATGGTTAGTATAGGAATAGGGTAATAGATGGGAGGATGGTTAGTATATGAATAGGGTAATAGATGGGAGGATGGTTAGTATATGAATAGGGTAATAGATGGGAGGATGGTTAGTGTATGAATAGGGGAATAGATGGGAGGATGGTTAGTGTAGGAATAGGGGAATAGATGGGAGGATGGTTAGTGTAGGAATAGGGTAATAGATGGGAGGATGGTTAGTATAGGAATAGGGGAATAGATGGGAGGATGGTTTGTATAGGAATAGGGGAATAGATGGGAGGATGGTTAGTATAGGAATAGATGGGAGGATGGTTAGTATAGGAATAGGGGAATAGATGGGAGGATGGTTAGTATAGGAATATGGTAATAGATGGGAGGATGGTTAGTATATGAATAGGGTAATAGATGGGAGGATGGTTAGTATAGGAATAGATGGGAGGATGGTTAGTATAGGAATAGGGTAATAGATGGGAGGATGGTTAGTATATGAATAGGGTAATAGATGGGAGGATGGTTAGTATATGAATAGGGTAATAGATGGGAGGATGGTTAGTGTATGAATAGGGGAATAGATGGGAGGATGGTTAGTGTATGAATAGGGTAATAGATGGGAGGATGGTTAGTATATGAATAGGGTAATAGATGGGAGGATGGTTAGTATATGAATAGGGGAATAGATGGGAGGATGGTTAGTGTATGAATAGGGTAATAGATGGGAGGATGGTTAGTATATGAATAGGGTAATAGATGGGAGGATGGTTAGTATAGGAATAGGGGAATAGATGGGAGGATGGTTAGTATATGAATAGGGTAATAGATGGGAGGATGGTTAGTATAGGAATAGGGTAATAGATGGGAGGATGGTTAGTATATGAATAGGGGAATAGATGGGAGGATGGTTAGTATATAAATAGGGTAATAGATGGGAGGATGGTTAGTATATGAATGGATGGGAGGATGGTTAGTATAGGAATAGGGTAATAGATTGGAGGATGGTTAGTATAGGAATAGGGTAATAGATGGGAGGATGGTTAGTATAGGAATAGGGTAATAGATGGGAGGATGGTTAGTATAGGAATAGGGTAATAGATGGAAGGATGGTTAGTATATGAATAGGGTAATAGATGGGAGGATGGTTAGTATATGAATAGGGGAATAGATGGGAGGATGGTTAGTGTAGGAATAGGGTAATAGATGGGAGGATGGTTAGTATAGGAATAGAGGAATAGATGGGAGGATGGTTAGTATATGAATAGGGTAATAGATGGGAGGATGGTTAGTATAGGAATAGGGTAATAGATGGGAGGATGGTTAGTATATGAATAGGGTAATAGATGGGAGGATGGTTAGTGTATGAATAGGGTAATAGATGGGAGGATGGTTAGTATATGAATAGGGAAATAGATGGGAGGATGGTTAGTATATGAATAGGGTAATAGATGGGAGGATGGTTAGTATAGGAATAGAGGAATAGATGGGAGGATGGTTAGTATAGGAATAGATGGGAGGATGGTTAGTATATGAATAGGGTAATAGATGGGAGGATGGTTAGTATATGAATAGGGTAATAGATGGGAGGATGGTTAGTATATGAATAGGGTAATAGATGGGAGGATGGTTAGTATATGAATAGGGTAATAGATGGGAGGATGGTTATTATAGGAATAGAGGAATAGATGGGAGGATGGTTAGTATATGAATAGGGTAATAGATGGGAGGATGGTTAGTATAGGAATAGATGGGAGGATGGTTAGTATATGAATAGGGTAATAGATGGGAGGATGGTTAGTGTAGGAATATTGTAATAGATGGGAGGATGGTTAGTGTAGGAATAGGGTAATAGATGGGAGGATGGTTAGTATAGGAATAGGGTAATAGATGGGAGGATGGTTAGTATATGAATAGGGTAATAGATGGGAGGATGGTTAGTATAGGAATATGGGAATAGATGGGAGGATGGTTAGTATAGGAATAGGGTAATATATGGGAGGATGGTTAGTATATGAATAGGGTAATAGATGGGAGGATGGTTAGTATAGGAATAGGGTAATAGATGGGAGGATGGTTAGTGTAGGAATAGGGTAATAGATGGGAGGATGGTTAGTATAGGAATAGGGTAATAGATGGGAGGATGGTTAGTGTAGGAATAGGGTAATAGATGGGAGGATGGTTAGTATAGGAATATGGGAATAGATGGGAGGATGGTTAGTATATGAATAGGGTAATAGATGGGAGGATGGTTAGTATAGGAATAGGGTAATAGATGGGAGGATGGTTAGTGTAGGAATAGGGTAATAGATGGGAGGATGGTTAGTATATGAATAGGGTAATAGATGTGAGGATGGTTAGTATATGAATAGGGTAATAGATGGGAGGATGGTTAGTATATGAATAGGGTAATAGATGGGAGGATGGTTAGTATATGAATAGGGTAATAGATGGGAGGATGGTTAGTATATGAATAGGGGAATAGATGGGAGGATGGTCAGTATAGGAATAGATGGGAGGATGGTTAGTATATGAATAGGGTAATAGATGGGAGGATAGTTAGTATATGAATAGGGTAATAGATGGGAGGATGGTTAGTATATGAATAGGGTAATAGATGGGAGGATGGTTAGTATATGAATAGGGTAATAGATGGGAGGATGGTTAGTATATGAATAGGGTAATAGATGGGAGGATGGTTAGTATATGAATAGGGTAGTAGATGGGAGGATGGTTAGTATAGGAATAGGGTAATAGATGGGAGGATGGTTAGTGTATGAATAGGGTAATAGATGGGAGGATGGTTAGTATATGAATAGATGGGAGGATGGTTAGTATATGAATAGGGTAATAGATGGGAGGATGGTTAGTATATGAATAGGGTAATAGATGGGAGGATGGTTAGTATATGAATAGGGTAATAGATGGGAGGATGGTTAGTGTAGGAATAGGGGAATAGATGGGAGGATGGTTAGTATATGAATAGGGTAATAGATGGGAGGATGGTTAGTATATGAATAGATGGGAGATTGGTTAGTATATGAATAGGTTAATAGATGGGAGGATGGTTAGTATAGGAATAGGGTAATAGATGGGAGGATGGTTAGTATAGGAATAGGGGAATAGATGGGAGGATGGTTAGTGTATGAATAGATGGGAGGATGGTTAGTGTATGAATAGATGGGAGGATGGTTAGTATATGAATAGGGTAATAGATGGGAGGATGGTTAGTATATGAATAGGGTAATAGATGGGAGGATGGTTAGTGTATGAATAGATGGGAGGATGGTTAGTGTATGAATAGATGGGAGGATGGTTAGTGTAGGAATAGAGGAATAGATGGGAGGATGGTTAGTATAGGAATAGGGGAATAGATGGGAGGATGGTTAGTATAGGAATAGATGGGAGGATGGTTAGTATCTGAATAGGGTAATAGATGGGAGGATGGTTAGTATATGAATAGGGTAATAGATGGGAGGATGGTTAGTGTATGAATAGGGTAATAGATGGGAGGATGGTTAGTGTAGGAATAGGGGAATAGATGGGAGGATGGTTAGTATATGAATAGGGGAATAGATGGGAGGATGGTTAGTATATGAATAGGGTAATAGATGGGAGGATGGTTAGTGTAGGAATAGGGTAATAGATGGGAGGATGGTTAGTATATGAATAGGGTAATAGATGGGAGGATGGTTAGTGTAGGAATAGGGTAATAGATGGGAGGATGGTTAGTATATGAATAGGGTAATAGATGGGAGGATGGTTAGTGTAGGAATAGGGTAATAGATGGGAGGATGGTTAGTATATGAATAGGGTAATAGATGGGAGGATGGTTAGTGTAGGAATAGGGGAATAGATGGGAGTATGGTTAGTATACGAATAGGGTAATAGATGGGAGGATGGTTAGTATATGAATAGGGTAATAGATGGGAGGATGGTTAGTGTATGAATAGATGGGAGGATGGTTAGTATATGAATAGGGTAATAGATGGGAGGATGGTTAGTATATGAATAGGGGAATAGATGGGAGGATGGTTAGTATATGAATAGGGGAATAGATGGGAGGATGGTTAGTATATGAATAGGGGAATAGATGGGAGGATGGTTAGTATATGAATAGGGTAATAGATGGGAGGATGGTTAGTATATGAATAGGGTAATAGATGGGAGGATGGTTAGTATATGAATAGGGTAATAGATGGGAGGATGGTTAGTATATGAATAGGGTAATAGATGGGAGGATGGTTAGTATAGGAATAGATGGGAGGATGGTTAGTATAGGAATAGGGTAATAGATGGGAGGATGGTTAGTATATGTATAGGGTAATAGATGGGAGGATGGTTAGTGTATGAATAGATGGGAGGATGGTTAGTATATGAATAGGGTAATAGATGGGAGGATGGTTAGTATATGAATAGGGTAATAGATGGGAGGATGGTTAGTGTATGAATAGATGGGAGGATGGTTAGTATAGGAATAGGGTAATAGATGGGAGGATGGTTAGTATATGAATAGGGTAATAGATGGGAGGATGGTTAGTATATGAATAGGGTAATAGATGGGAGGATGGTTAGTATAGGAATTGAGGAATAGATGGGAGGATGGTTAGTGTATGAATAGGGTAATAGATGGGAGGATGGTTAGTGTATGAATAGGGTAATAGATGGGAGGATGGTTAGTATGGGAATAGGGTAATAGATGGGAGGATGGTTTGTATATGAATAGGGTAATAGATGGGAGGATGGTTAGTATATGATTAGGGGAATATGTAAAATGTTACGTCCTCACTCTGTGTGCATGCCTCCTCTCACATTTGCTGCAGCGTTTACAGTATATCTACACAGAGCACACTAACCCTTTTGCACACACAAGATCATTAGGGTTTAGGAGGTAGTAATGAGAGGAACTGGAGAGGAGAGGAAGGAGTTTATGGTTTATCGAAGCGGTCTTAGTCCACTGAACGTATGAAAACATCACACACAGAGAATATATATACACAGACAGAGAGAATGTATACAGACAGACCTTAGTGGCGCAGCTGTATGAAAACATCACATGATGAAAGATTTTATGATGTAATAATCCTGCTGTCCTCTGCTTTCTCTCTCTGAACACAGCCACACACACACACGCACGCACGCACACACACACACACACCCAGCCACCGCACCCAGCCACCGCACCCAGCCACCGCACCCAGCCACCGCACCCAGCCACCGCACCCAGCCACCACACCCAGCCACCACACCCGGCCACCACACCTGGCCACCACACCCAGCCACCACACCCAGCCAAGGCACGCAGCCACCACACCCAGCCACCACACCCATCCACCACACCCAGCCAAGGCACCCAGCCACCACACCCAGCCAAGGCACCCAGCCACCACACCCAGCCAAGGCACCCAGCCACCACACCCAGCCAAGGCACCCAGCCAAGGCACCCAGCCACCGCACGCAGCCACCACACCCAGCCAAGGCACCTAGCCAAGGCACCCAGCCACCACACCCAGCCAAGGCACCTAGCCAAGGCGCCTAGCCAAGGCACCCAGCCACCACACCCAGCCACCACACCCAGCCAAGACACCCAGCCACCACACCCAGCCAAGGCACCCAGCCACCACACCCAGCCAAGGCACCCAGCCACCATACCCAGCCAAGGCACCCAATCACCACACCCAGCCACCACACCCAGCCAAGGCAC